>NW_017100096.1:266080-363796 GCF_001412225.1 Nicrophorus vespilloides | reverse complement strand
GTATTTATTTGTTTTTTTAGGACCCGGAGGAGATCGGGTAGTAGCATTGTAGTATTGGACGGCGACTTGGATCCGGTCAAGATCCGGTCCGATCTGGACGATAGCGGAATCAACATGGTCATGATGTTGGCAGGCGATAATGGACCGCACCGGGAAATGGCCGTGGACGTGCCAGATTCCTTCATCGCCAGAAACAAAACGCCCCCCAGATATCCACCCCCAAAACCAATACTTGCAGTAAGTAATAATAATTCACTCAACATTCTCATCATTCACAGTTCGTCTGTGCAACGATTTACAGAGATGCATTGTTCATATGCTATTTGTTTTTTATTATCAACTTATCAATTAGGTAGGTTATGATCGTCTGCTCGGAGTTACGTTCGGGGATGAAAATCAGGAGCGCGCAATCGACGTTCCAGATAACTTTGTTGAACGTAAAAAGACGCCACCGAAATATCCGATATCTACCAATGTTTTGAAGGTAACGAGAGGGCATTGGCAACTTCTTCTTCTTCGAATTATTAAAACTGCATGAAATTCTGAACTAATCGATTTTACTTAATTGTAGTTCGGAAAGTCTTCAGTAGATATTAACTTACCATAATTCTGTAGAAATTTAACACACATGGATTTATACAAATCCTATATTTGTTCTCTTAATTATCGTAGATTTGGTAATTGGATCTATGTTATTCTTAAACATTATTTTCTTCTCACATACATGGATATTTTCTCATCCTAGTATCCTGATATCCATTTATTAATTAAGTTTATGATTATATTTTATCATTGTTTACTGAAACTAAAGTAATTAATAGTTACAAAAAAAAATCACTTTGGTTTTTAAAAATATTAATGCCCTGAACAAGACAAGTTAGTTTTGTATGGTAATATATAAAAATGCATTTAAATTTACTAAAACTCAATTGGAGATTATAATTCTTAAAATAGACTTATCTTAAGATTTGAATGTTATTTCTTAAACATATAAAGTTGCTTACTTTGCAAACCACTTCTGGAAGAGTTTCTTAATTGATTTTGGTATTTTCATTGGTAAAATCCGTTTGTTCTAAGTGTGTTGAAATGATTATATTTCACTGTTAATTGAAGCGCAAGCATTTAGCAAACAGAATTATTGAGTGCGCTGCGCTGCAAGGTGGAGTGTAGAGTTCTGAATACAATTAGCGCTTCGGATGGACTCGTGGAATTTCTGCACTTGTTTCAAGTAATTGCAACTGACAATTAGTGGATTTATTAGTCGTCGGATAATTATGTAGAAAGTGGCTTTGTGTAAAAGAGCCTCGAAATTCTTGCCGTGCGAACAAAAAGGAACAACGAAAGCGATCGATTGCAGAAAATAAACAAAGAGAAGAAGAGAGAAAAAAAAAGGATACGAACGAACGTGATGGAGAATTTTCACACTGTCCTGGGTTATCTGAAAAGTTTGATTAAATTGTGTTTTCATTGTAGGCTGGTGTAAATGGGAGCACAACGCAAACCGCTGGGGTTGTTAACAGCAGTAAACCCGTGCCGCCTCCACGAGATCACCTGAAGATGGAGAAGGATGGGAGGCTGGTGAACAGTGCCCAAGCGCCCCAATTACCTACAAGGATAACAAATAACAACAACATACAACAACCTATGACCCCAGTCAGTCCGACTTCAGCTCCAGCGGATCCCAACGCCGGCGTGGCCAACAACATTAAGAAGTATCAAGTGAGTGAAGCCACTTTTTTTTTTACATATTCTTAACTTAATATTTATACGCGTTCGCCTTCATCCACAAATTGGAAAATCTAAATTTTAATAATCCTAATAGCATTCAGATTATTAAGTATAAAAAAACATAATTCCCTTTAAAATCTAGTCTGACAATCCGATTATCGCCGTAGTAATTAATTTCATCGCCTTAAGCGGAAGTAAAAAATAACACGCTCAGATATTAAATTGAGGAATTACGTAATTCCCCTATCTATATAAATGTTTCCAATTGGATCTACATTTCTGTTACAACGAAATTGTACTGACATTTAGAGCGTTTGATATTTCACGCCAATTTGATACGAATAGGAAATTAATGCTCACATTAAATAGATTTACTGTATTCCAAGTAAATATATAATGGTTATTTTACTTGTGCAGCGAACAGTAATTTGCAGGCGTTTAGTTAAATCTAATTAGGTCATAATTTGTATTAGGACAATGTTTATTTTAACTACTTTTAGATCAGTAGATTTACCTCCTAATTATCAATTAAAAGTCAATGACCTGATACTAGTTAATGAGCGTTTACTTATAATAGGTTGAAATTCCCGAAATCATGAGGCAATTAGACATTATAAATACGCTTCCTTTCATTCAGTTTTGATCTTTAAAGTCGTTAATGAACTTCGGGAAGAATCCGATAGTAATCTAAGTTTGGGACCAGCCTATATATTGTCGTACATGTAACGAACAAGCATTATTCAAACATGGACCTAGTTGCATGTAACTTCGATGCTTACATCGTGTTTTGGAAAGGTTAAGGCGCAACTATCAATATCCGAAGGAGGAATTTCTGGCACTTGAGGTGCGGCCTGATACTAATACCAGATTTGTGTTTGCATTCTTCACGCTTTATTCATCGCGCGTTTCTTCCGATTGTTACACAATTATTTGATTTGGTACAGCCTGGAAATCATGAATATATATATTGCATATTTCATATTTAAGCTCGAGCGTTAAACATCGATTCAGTTTGGATTATAGTGAATTTTAATATAAATTCAACGTCAAAGTGACGGATTATTATTTAATGGGAGAGCAAACTTACTCGGGCATTGAACCTTTCAATTTTTAAAATGACAAAACACAGACAGATGTAAAATGTAATAATTTTATATTGATGTTTAATATTAATTACTTGAATTCATTATTAGTGAGTGCTTTAAAATGTATTTTGGAATACGGTCCTAATTAAGTTAATTTATTTTGAAGGTTACTATTTAATGCGGGAACTTTCCGTGAAAGAATTTCTAAATGTACGCGATTCTAGAAAATACCTGTTAAACATTTCTTTTATTATGCATAGGAAAACACTGTTCGTTCAATTTGCGTTTAGTTGCATAAGTTTCCGGGTTGACTAGCATCAAATGGGCGTAACTAAAGTTGATGAATAATTTTCGCCCGTGTAAATTAATAACTTGTAAAGTGAGTTGAAAGACTTTACAGTTTGATCGATTGGCTTGCAAAACGAGCGGGAAAATATATACGACTTGTAAAACGGTTTCGCAATCTGATGACCCAGGAGGCCCCACACCGGCTCAAATTAGTCTAGACAGATTGGATATTAAATATCGAATTGGCGTCCGTCCGTCCGTTTCTTCCATATTTACCAACGCTTCGCGACACCATAACCCATATGCCTCATCAATACTTATTTCCAGCAATTCCGGGCAGGTGGGAGTATTACCTGTATAACAAACGCCGCGTGACGTAATCGCTAGTTTGTTTGTGTACTACTACCAAAGCATACTCACCTGACTACAATTTTTGTTGAGTTATTGCCAAAAAAAAAAGTATAGTTTTCGTACAGTGGTGATACACGCTCGGACAGTTAATCAAGTTCTCCGGTTTCTCTTTGTAATTAGGTAAATGCGTGTATTTTAAATGCACGTCGAGCGATAACCACTTGCATACAGTTGTTTTCTTTATTTTGCGCGAATGAGACAACAATTGCGCAAAAACATTGTAGAACCGAAGTAGGTAAAATGAAACATTAAGAGTATTCAAATGCCGCGAGTCGATGGAACGTGTTGTTTTTTTGTGATCATGTGCCACTGAGCGTCACTGTTTCATAGTAATTCCCGTGAAAATAGTTATCGTTGTTTAGACTTTTTTAATTTAGCTGCACTAAAGCTGTTATCTTATGCGATATGAAAATAGGGGTCTTTGCATGATGGTTTCGACGAATCAACCTAGAAACTCGTATAACCACCAGGTTAGTTTACAACAATATTAATTTATCACATCACATTTTAATTTTACTCTTTGTTAATGTGCTCAAGGTCTGTTTCATATTGTACTAAAATTATTGTATGTTTAATTGCGCATTATTTAAATGAGTTAAAACAACGATGTTCTTGAAATTTAAGATTAAAATTAATAATACAAACGCAATGCTAATATGAATATAAATTATAATAATATTTATCAAAAGATAAATTGTATCTATTTGCGAACAGTTATTTTTCAAATATTTGCTTTGCGCGCCGAATATAAATGACACACACTATACGTTCTTTATAAAGCCGGAAATAAACTGTAATTTTAAAGCACTGTTTACATGGCTTCCGTGATATTCAAACAATAAACTGCTGTTCACTGATCAGCTAAACAATAGTGCTGTAATAATTAAACATCAACTGAAGTAAGACGATTAAGATTAAACAAAAAAAATAACAAATATTTTGTTTATAAAAATGGAAAAGAATGCAAAATATGAATATTTCTAGGACGCGTGCGATGTCATATTGTGGAATACTGGTGTGTCGATTTACCGCATCATAAAATTTCCAGTAAATCACATGCTTTTCGAACATTTGAAGCGCGAATACAATAAATAAACAACACCGCAAAACTATGTACATATTAATTACATGCACGTTCGTTTTGCGTGCTTTTGTGCACTTTTATTAATATTTAAATGTTTGTTCGATTTTTCAGGAACAAATCAGGAAAAGAAAAGAGGAGGAGGACCGAATAGCGGCGCAAAATGATTTCCTTAATAGATCGCTCAGAGGCTCTAGAAAGTTGCAGGCCCTCGAAAGCTATCCAAGCTACGTTAACGAAGCCCTCGTCGACGATGAAGGCCACGAATCCTCTCGACCTACTACTCCAGTCGAAAAGGAAATCGTTCACACGCCATACGGTAAAATGATGCTTTTTTCTTGTTAAATAATGTTTTTCCTTATTTGAAAGTCAATACACCTAATTTATACCGTACACGCCATTATTACGGCGGGCATTTCCTGTTTCATTTGTGCAAATGCGACCGGAAACGTAATCGGTGCAGCAGCTTTTGTTCTCTGTTAAATGAATGAATAACAACCGTATTTTTATGTTCCTCCATTCTTTGTGTTGATAGGCTATGGCGATTTGGTTGCTTCGGTGCAGAGGTTGCAACTGCAGCTGAAGAAGGCTGGTACTGGAGGTGGTTTAGGGGGAATGGAAGGTCGGGTGGCGGCAGTCCAATCTCTTCTGCTCTCGCCACAATTCGGAAGGGCTTTGGCTATATACAATAAAGTCCAAGCAGTGCGGAATCGCACTGCACCAAGACCAACTGCCAATGCCCAAGCGGCACTAAGAGACTGCCTGGATGCATTAAGCTCGTCTCAAAGCACACACGCTGTAGAACTAGCCGCTCTTCTAACCGGTAAGTTAAACATTTCTTGTTTTCTCGTATATGGAGTTTATTTTCATAAATAATATGTTTCTTAAGGATATGAGTTCGAAGCTTTAATGATAGCGCATGATGGAGTCGCTTCAACACTACCGGAAGATTCGACGACGCCGATGCCTTCGCCTTCGTCCTCTGAGCCAATTTTAACAAAACCAATTTTACCGGAACAGTATAGAGTTGATAATATAAAAGTTATAAAAATTGAAAAGAGTACAGAACCATTAGGTGCGACCGTTCGAAACGAGGCTGACGCTGTGGTCGTTGGTCGCGTAGTGAGGGGTGGTGCTGCAGATAAAAGTGGTCTCCTACATGAAGGAGATGAAATATTGGAAGTGAACGGGATCGAAATGCGTGGAAAAAGCGTGAATACCGTCTGTGATATTCTTGCGGCCATGGAAGGTACGCTAACCTTCTTGATTGTGCCGGCTTCGCAAGCCAGAGCTCACAGCAGCAGAGAATCTATGTTGCATGTTCGCGCACATTTCGACTACGACCCTGAGGAAGATATGTACATACCTTGTCGTGAGTTAGGAATTGGATTCCAGAAAGGAGATGTTTTACATATTATTAGTCAAGAAGACCCTAACTGGTGGCAAGCGTACAGAGAAGGCGAAGAGGATCAAACCCTTGCTGGTTTAGTTCCTTCACAAAGTTTCCAGCATCAACGGGAGAGCATGCGTTTGGCAGCGGAGGAGAGGATGTCGAAGCCACAGAGGAAATCCACGACGTTACTTTGCGGAAAGGCGACGAAGAGGAAGAAAAAAAAGGGAGCTTACGCTGATGCTGGATACCCGATTACAAATACTGCCGACGAATTCGAAGCCGAAGAAATATTAACATACGAAGAGGTGTCAACGCATTATCCTAGGGCAAACAATAAAAGGCCAATCGTACTAATTGGACCTCCAAACATTGGTAGACACGAACTTAGGCAAAAGCTTATGGAGGATTCAGATCGATTTGCAGCAGCAATACCACGTAAGTTTAAAACCAATTAAAAGGGAAGCCTTTAGTTTACATTCAATTTATGTTGCAGATACCTCAAGAGCAAGAAAAGATTCTGAGGTGGACAGTCAAGATTATCATTTCATAACGCGCGCCCAATTCGAAGCTGATATTCTGTCACGGAAGTTTGTGGAACACGGAGAATATGAGAAAGCCTACTACGGAACCTCATTAGACGCAATTCGATCTGTGGTAAACTCGGGTAAAATATGTGTACTTAACTTGCATCCGCAAAGCCTCAAGATCTTGCGTACGTCCGACCTAAAACCTTACATAGTCTTCGTTGCACCACCGAGCCTAGAAAAATTGCGACAGAAGAAATTGAGGAGCGGAGAAACGTACAAAGTATGTTATTTATTAAATTTTTAATGTGTAACATTTACTAATTTTTTTTTTCGCTTACAGGAAGAGGATTTGAAGAATATAATTGAAAAGGCCAGAGAAATGGAGGAAAAATACGGACACTTCTTTGATATGATCATCATCAATAACGACACGGAGCGGGCATACGGACAACTGCTGACCGAAATCAACAGTCTCGAGAGGGAACCCCAATGGGTACCAGCGGCATGGGTGAAAGCCACATAAAGAGTTACCGCAAACTATTCCACAAGATCCTCGCGCCCGAAATTTTGGGTTACGGAAGAGGTGCTAGTCGATATCGCCAACAACTTTTGGTTTCTATATACAAAACGCGCACCAACATTTTCAACGTCCTTTCATTTTGTCAGATTTTCGTGAAACAGTCGTTTCCTATTGATGCATATCAAACGTAATCACTACAAACTGTTCCTTTGGATTACCTTTCGAAAGCACCTTCTGAACAGTCTCTTCTCTCGACTATAAATCAATAGAAAACATTCAGATGGCAAAAGAAGCATTTTAAAGATAATCCCCCCCCCTCAAACGCTCCAAAAACAAACAAAAACCGCCATACTTATGGAATGCTTATATTTGAAGAAAGAAAATATTATTTATTTTTAGTTGTTTAAAGATACAATTTATTTGGGAAATCGTGCAAATCATATTTGTATATAAAACCAATAATATAATTTATATAAATGTTTGTATGTAAAATATTGCTGATAAGAATTGAAGCAAAAAAAAAAAGAGATATTTATTACTGATTTGACTGAGAAAATGAGGAAGGATTTGCAAGAGACGTCTTTGGGTGTGTGTGTGTGGACATTTTAATGCATCACTTGATTCGTGCTGTGATTCGTTTCTGCTGCAATCACACGACGTTTCCCTTTCTTCTTTTTTATAATCTTACATTGGACGGTATTTATTCGTAATAATAATAATAGTTGAATGTTTGTAATTATAAGAATCAATAAATAAAAATATAAATTTAAAAATATATGAAAACACTGAAAGAGAAGGCAATAAACTTTAATGTATATAAATAAATGATTATATAGTGAATATAAAGAAATACTCGTGTTTTATCTCTGTTTATATATTATTATTACATATATATATAGATCGTGTTTCTAGCTCTCCATTTTACTGTAAATAAATTAAACAAAACAAAAAACAAGTTAAATATGCATTTTAATACAATTTTCTTTTCTGAAATCTATATCTAAATCGAGAACATTTTAAAATGCTCATTTAATTTATCGATGTATATCTAGTAGACTAGGAAAACGTATGAAAAAGGTTATAAATTAATCTTTTTTTAATTTTTGTATGAATTTACATATAACTAATAATGAACATATTTTAATGACATATAAATGGCGTTTACGTTGTTCGAAAATAAAATGAATCTAGTTGCGTAATACTGCTTTCACTCGAATAAACAACTATGTACTATCATTTATTTTTTTTAGTATCGACTATATACCTTATTTAGGTGCGATCATTTAACAAAATACGCTGAAAGTAAAAACAGCAAAATTATGGAAACGACGATTTCAATGTCACCTTTACTTGTACGTATACGTTTCCAATTCTTACTATAATTTTGTTATATAATTGTATATAAGAGATATCAGGTGTATATAATATAAATATATTGATACCAGACCCTATGGCGTCTGTTTTAGACAATGTTCTGTATTATATTATTATATATGTTGGTATATTATAAATTTGATTATTTTTGTGTCTTCGGGTTCCTTTATATTAAATATTTTAATAATACGTTTATTACGTATTTGTTTTCTAGATTTGAAGAAATAAATATTTCTCACTTTAAAATTTCCTTTCAATTTACTCCTGATCCAATCACTTTTTTTTTGTAATGATGAAATATAAACTTTTAACACACGTTTTTTTTTTATTCAATAATAAATATTTAATACATCGCAATAGAAATGATAATGAAATGGGACATGCAAACAACAATTTAATACATAATGAAATATCGAAAATTATCCACGAATGATTATATTTATAAAATACTGAAACAGTTTCCTTACATTTTATATGTACATTTACAATTCTTAATGGTTTTAATATAAGTAAAAATTAAAAAAATACATAAATATATATTAACTTTAATCCTAATTTAATTGCTAGCACAACATTCATCAGAATTAAACTATTTTAGCTTTTTAAATAAAAATAATAAATAATCAGTCGAGATATATTTTGTACATAATAAAATAATAAAAAAAAATTGTGATTCTATTTTTTAAATAATAAAATTATCAATATAAATTGTTATATATGCTATATAAATATAAAATAGGACTATATCGAAATACTCAAACTACGAACAAACACTTGATTTCTAATTTTCAACGAAACATTTCATAAAATTTATACAAACGTGCAAACCGATTTTTTCTTCTATTTTTTTCCACCAAAGAATTAATAACAAACAGACAACATTATCCAAACATTAACTATAAATAATTTTAAAAAAATGTATTAAAGAGATAGAGATTATAGAAAGATTATAGTTAGTTCCTTTCTCGCAGCGGACCGCCGGGACTTTCAATTCTTGAGCTATTTAAGGTTCTGTTGGGACTGTTCAGGTTTTCTTTATCTGTTCCGTGGATTTTCGTTTTTCTTGGAGACTTGGTCAAATCGGCTAAATCGCGTTTCAGTTTTTCGATCATCCTCGCTTGAGACTTCATTTTAATCTCCATTTCCTTATTGCTCTGCAAAGAGGAATTAATAGTCTCAGGAAAAGTAGTTGTAAGCAGTTTAAAAAGCATTGAGGGATAATGATAATTATTACCTCGTTAAGTGTGTAGTTCTGCGCTTGCAACTTATTCAGATGCTTTATTTTCTCCCTGTGGTTCTGGTTTCCTAGTAATTGGGCATATTTCATGCCGATGTTTTTCGCCTCCAATTCCGCCTCACTCTTCTGGTTCAATAGTTCCCTGTGCTCCAACTCGTATGATTCCAATTGATCTCTAAATGGACCAATCAAATCACTTTGTTCGGAAATCTACAAGAAACAAACATTATTGCATATAACTAATCACTAACGTTGTAAATGAATAAAATGAACAAACCTTATTTTGCAATGCATTATTTTCATTTTGCAATGTTTCATATTTCTGTAATAAACAATCGTATTTTCCACTTTGCTCAATATACTTTTTATTGATACACTGCAATTCGCCGACTTCGTTCTCGTAATCCGAACATTTCATTTTATAGTAATCACAGTATTTAACATAATATTCGTTCTTATCATTTAGCTGAGCAATTATTTTCATAAGCTTTTGAATTTCATCAATCTTCTCCTCGTAATCTTCAACTCGTTTCTTCATATTCTCACAATCTTCCAACACCTTGTTCAATTTTCTATTCAAATCTTTATTTTCGGCATTGGCAGCCTCGCATTCATTTTCTCTGTTTTTAATCTGATCTTGTAACATGTCTCGTTCTACCTCTAATTCTTCCAGATTTATTTGAGCGCAACCCAAAAGTTCACTTGATTTTATATTTGCTGCCTGCTGATCATGCAATTGTTCCATTGCATCATCCAAAGCCATCTGTTTATCTTTGATATTATCCGTTAAAATATGCACTTCATTTTCCAACTTCTCTTTGTAATAATCAATTCTTTCCATCAGTTGATTATGAATGTTCAAGATTTGTTCTTGGTTTTCTTTTACTGTTTGTTCGTGTTTATATTCAAGATCCTCATTTAACTTAACAACCACGTTCAGCTCTTCGGCGAGTTGATTGCATTTCCCTTCAGTTTCGAGTTTCGATAATTCGCAAACTTCCAATTCAGCTGTTAATTGTTCCACATCTCGATCAGAATTTAATAGACGTTTCTTCAAAGTCTCTATAGCTTCGTGACTTTTGCTGATGGAGATTTCGAACATCTTCTTCTGATTAATCGAATCCTGAAGGTCCTTTCTGCATGCACGTAGATCGTTTCCAATTTGTTCCACGTACTTGATATCTTCATTATAAGTTGTTATTGTTTTTTCGTAATCTCGGACTTTCAGTTCTAAATCTTTACAAGATATTTCCAAGTCCGCATTTTCTTTAACCAAATGTCCTAACTCTTCCAATTTAGCATCCAGCTCTAATTTGATGCTTTTCTTTTCCAATTCACACTGTATTATGTTGTATTCGCTGATCGCTTGACATTCCTTCAGTATCGCTTCAGATTCCTTCATTTGTTCTTCTAATTTGATTTTCCAAGATAACTCGACATCCTTGAGTTTCTCCTGTAATTGCATTTCAGCTAATACTATAGCTTCTTGGTTATCTTCTTGGATTTGCTTCAACTTGGCGTAATTATCATTAAAGATTTGTTCCTTTTCTTCTTTGAAATTAATCTGTAAAGTATCTATTTCCTTTTTCTTATGTTCCTCTAAATGAACAATTTTTTCCTTGTTGCAATTGATTTCTTTGTCCAATGTGCTCTGCATTTCCGTTACTGTTTTGAGCATTTCAAATTCCAGCTGCATCATTTCCTCCTTGTGCGCCCTTTTGATTTTTTCCAATTCTGATGCGTGCGATCTTTCCAATTTTTCTATACTTTCCACCAGCTCTGTTTTTATTTTATCTGCTTCCGCCACAGCCGCCTCTTTACTTTTAATTTCTTCGTTTAATTTTTCTAATGTTTCCTCATACAGCGTTTTGTGTTTATTCAATGATTCTTTTGTATCTTGAATTAGCTTCTCTTTTTGTTCATTTAAAAGCCTTTCTTCTTCCTGAAGTCGCAAAAACTTTACTTCCGATTTTTGAATTTTATTTTTCAAATCTAGAATTTCCTGATCGTGTTCTAAATAAATTCTTTCTAATACCATTCGTTGCTCTTCCTTCAATTCAGTTGCAGTCTCCTTAAACCTATTGCAATCATCTACAAGTTCAATCTTTTGTCTCTTCAAACAACACATTAATTCCTTCATTTCCTCGATTTGTTCTGTTAGGTCCTTAATGGATTGATCTTTATTTTTGCATTCAACAATTTTTTCTTTGAGCGCTTCTATTTCTGGTTCATCTTTTTTTTTGAAAAGATCGGTTGGTTTCGTTTTTCGCGCGGAAAACGATGCAAAAATCGATTTCTTCTTTTTGGGTAGCGTTGGCTACAATAAAAAAAAAGAGGTAATGATTTCAAACATTTTTAACAATTAATAATTTACCGTCCGGAAACATGGTGTACTGTTCATAGATTTTATGGAACCGCTCTCGGAAACTAAGGGACTTTTAATGTCCGGAAATCTTTCTGTCTTTGGAATAACAGCACCGGCTGTCTTGTTACCGATTTTAACATTGTAATCCGCTGGAGAAGGTGTGCAAGCTACAACAATATTTCATTACTTCTCTACTAACCATTTAAATATTAAAAATAAGTATTTAATTGTTCCCATATAAATGTATTGGATTCACTTTGATATCTCGCACTATTAGAACTAAAACTACTTGAGATTTAAGACTTACGTAGTTTTTCATTGAATCTTGTAAGTTTTGCTCTGGAAAACGACATTGTGATGTTCGGAACGTAAGTTTTGCAGCACACTGAACGAGATGTCTTCCTTATCTTCCGGACGGTATCTTTCTAACGACCGACTGTGACCGACAGCTGTTGCGTTGAAGGCGCTTTAGGAACCTACTGACGGTTGAAGAAGACAATTGGGACCAATGGCAACGCCGGTTTTTTGTTTACCACTCCAACGGTTGCTTCCAAACCCGACCGTGTACCAATGTGCATTAAGGGAGAGATTCGTTTACCCCCATACGCAGGGCTTGCATTTAAATGTATTTTGAACGGAAATAGGACTACGACCGTTCTTTCAATAAGGCTCGGAATTGCATTGAATGTCTTCAGGTGTTACCTCCCGTTGCATCATTAGCCCGTTTTCCCTCCATTTCCTGTGAATATCCCTTGAGAAATTTCGATGCAATACGAAACTTACACAATTAATCAAATTAACGTATTTTCTTTCCTCTGTTTACCTTAAACGTTTTTTTCTTCTTTCTCGAATAGTTACATTTGAATATTACAGAAACGCTGTAGAAACGAGTATTTTGATATTTAGATTGTATCAAAAGTTCTATACTTCTTGATACGGTGTGAATGAATTAATCTCTCCCTTCTTTGAACGCAAACAGTAATATCTAAAATTAACATAACTTTACGTCTTCACACCTTTACAATTTCGCATCTGCCCCGGGTGCAGACAATTTTATTTAATTTTTATATTATCGATTATCTTCCAAGAATCGTGGCACCAGTACAAGGTCGGGGGTGTTAAAAAAAACGACAGCATACGGTGCTTTAGAATCGAGCGACATTTACCCTGACCACTTTTGTCCATTTTTATCGTTATTTTGTCCTGATTTATGGACTTTTTTTCTGCATCTGCTTCAATTTTCGAGTGTTTGCTTATACAAATGTGGTAAAACAACACTTGGAATAACTATACATTCAATAAAACAAATATAAATTATTTAAATAGTTATTGAGAAATAGATAAATTCACGTAATGCCCGTTTGAATTATTTAAAGTTATATTACTTTCATTAATAATTGAAAAACCGGTGGTCTATTGTTTGCCTCGTATTTAGTGATCTATAATGTAAAAAGCGTTTTACTTCATATTTACTAATAAATATTGGTTGTTCTTTAATTATTCAAAATGTTAAAAGTCTTTAAATATTTATTGAAATAGTTATGCTCATTTATATTTTGTTCATATATGAAATATTATTTATATAAAGTTCATCTGAATAATATTTTGTAATTAAACGCTAAATTTATGTAATAATTACAAACAAAAAAGTTGTTTTTCATTAGATTTTTCATAAATGTTATTATTATTATCATTGAAATTACATTGTGTAAATATTTAATTAATTATTGTTATGAATAATTAGCTAAATTATTTTTTTAGTGCAATAAAATATGTATGTGTCCGTCGTTTTCTCTTGTAATATATACCGTAATTTTAGTGGATAATCATTAATGTTTATAGATCTCAGGTAACTTTGAGTATAATATAGGTGCTTAGGTGTTTTAATAGATCAAAAGTATAATTATTATTTTAATAAAATTAGTTATGAAGTTAAGAACTTTATTGTCATGATAGAAATGTATATTTGGTACACCGTAATTCTAGCGGTTAATGTCTGCAATAACTGTTTTATGTAGGTGTTAAGCACATGCGTATTTCAAGGGATAAACTTTCCCTCCAATAAAAAACGAACCCTTATATTCACATTCTACTCATATGGAATCAAGAATAGACTTAGGGTCGGCAACCTTTTATACTTAAAGACAACCAAAAGCAATGATTCAATGAACTGTGGGTTGCTGACTTCTGTAAATCTAACTCAATTAGTTTTTTTGGATATTTTTCGATCCGTAATAAGGTTTAGGTAGAGAAACACTGGTTTATACAAATAAGGAAATAATCGATATTTATTCTTTACAAAAAAATAATATGTTTCAACATAATCTTGATGTAATTCATGCATCACAAACTAATTAATTACTTAAATAGTGTATTTATAATTATCATTCTTCTTTTTAAAGGCAGCTTGAAGACATCATTTTTCTTCTATTGTATAACAGTTTTGTTTTGTTTGCAATTAACAATATATGAAAATAAAATAAGATTTCCATTTTATTTAACAGTGCTATAACAGTTACGATAGAAAATATAAAACAGAACATGGTTTAAATAAAATTACTGCGTACGAACACCGCAGATTGACAGAAAGCTATTTTTACCGCTCAGAGCAACGACAGGCACAATTGTATGGACCAAAGCGATGGTTTTACGATATTCATCTAAAACACTTATGAAACTATAAGTGCAAACATTTTTCGTAACTGGATAGAATATCTTTAAGTTGCATATCGAGTTGGGATCGTATTCGTGGGCCTGATTTAATTTTTGCAAAACGTAGTCGAGCGTTTCCCGGAAGATAGCGGCAGTTAACATGGTGTTACTTTCGATGTTGTCCACATGGCAAACGATGGCCGCGATATTGTTTTCGTAATTCCAACGACGAAATATCGAGATTGACCAATCTTGAATGCACTGTCCAGTCTCCTCATCTAAACAATAACAATGCGTTAATTAAATAAACGTGGAATGTGTTGGGAATTGTTTTTCAATTACATTCAAATTGATTGTTATGCGTGTGGCCCCAGACGTGCCATTCCACAAGCGCATTTCTTGGCAATCCAGAAACTACAATGTAATCCATAATGGCATTATTGGTCTTTTCCTCCCAAAGTTTACGAGCGTCTTCTACATGTCGTTGATCAGATAGGTAACATATTCCCTGGAATAAGACTCTATATACTAATCGTTTTTTTTGCAGTATTTCTTTGTTGTAAATACCTGAACTACATCTCTTAAGTCACAATTAGGATCAATGCCTCTGAGTAAACGTTCCACGTGTCGCAAAGACAACTTACATTGGGCTTTAATCCCACCACTAACCATCAACATACTTCCAGGAACCATACTGATTTGACCAGCCAAATGAATAAGATCGCCTATTTTTGCAGCTTGACTGTACGGCCCAATGTTTGCAGGGCACCAATGTGATATGCTCTGCACATGCATTGTCATTCTAAATGTAAAATATTTTATTATTATAATATTTAAAATTAATAAACGTTCTCACTTTTCAATCTTGTTATCTCCGCTCGCATTAGGGTTTTTCCATGAAATTGCTTCGAGTATAACTGGGCAGTGTTTAGGTAAAGGCACTTGAACACAGGCTCTTGTCGGAGGATTTACATGATTCAAAGTCTCGCAATACAATTTGTTCAATTCGGCGTATTGAGACATATCAGCTACGTACATACTTATACCACACAAGTCCTCCAAATTATGATTGTTAGCTTCCAATGAACCTAAAAATATACATATAAAATCAATGAAATGAACTCGAAAATTTCGTTTCATCCACTCGTTTCAAATTATGCGACTTGCATACCTACACTTTAATTTATCCATAGCTTTAGTGAAAGCTTCTTCGGGATTGTTATCCGAAACTCCCGCGATTCCACCGATCCACAGCCATCCATCACCACTGCGAGAAGTGTTCTCAGTTTGGTTAATTTCTTCATTATCAAATGTTTCCTTTCCGTTGCCATCCGAAATTGATTCTTCTGCTACGGTCATTTGCTTAATTGTTTTCAGATTAGAAATGTTTCTATTACCAGTCTCAGTTTCTGCAACTGCATCTTCGCCTGGATCTGTGACGTAACTGTCACTGTCTTTTATTTGTAATCCACTTAATCGACCGGTTAAATCTAATTGGGGCAATTTCTTTTCCAAATTGAGCTTGTTCAATTTCAGGTAACCAACTGGCGCTATGGCATCCTTTGAATCCATTACAATTTCAGACTCTTCACTGAAAATATATTTCTATCAATTCAGCAAAAACTGATCAAATGAATGTGCATTTACCTACATTATAATCCTGCTTGTATATAATGGACAATCGAGTGTTAGCGATTCATATTCACCACCTTCGCCACATACGTTTAGGCCGTATTTGTCATGCATTGCCTTCAGGTGTGGTTCTAGAAGCCGTATAGAACGGCGTAAATGTCTTTGCGGATCCAATCCTAACGTTGCGACCTTTATCAGGACTGCGTCAATTTCGCATTTAATCATTTCTTCAAGAAGCTCTTCTTGTTTTCGTTGCCACAAATACGCCAAAGAAACCAATCCCAAACGAGAACATCTTAAAACAAATCACACATATATTATATAATTTCAATACAATCAAATCAACATTGTGTGTTATATTAATAAATACAAAGAAGTATTGCATAAACGTTATCAGCAATAACAAAATATGCTTTTCATTCAGTATTTAAATTAATATTTACAAACAATATTATTAATTTCCAAATCAAGTTCAACATTTTTTTTTACTTATAGTTTATCTTATCAGAAACCAAAGTTTGCAGCTGATTAAAAAATTGTATAAACAACATGTAAATAATATTAATGTAAAACACATACACATTCTCAACTCGAACTCTCTGATAATCACTCAAAATGGCTCCACATGATACAGCATCAATTTCAATGTCATCCATAACTTGTTTCAGAAGTTTATACAAATCCTCGACCTCATCTTCATCAGTAGGCACATAAACCTTTCCCCTTTCCTTGCTCTCCCCTTTAGTTTCAATTTTATACAATGGCAATTCCATGGCAGATGCAATATAATCGATTGCCTCAAATCCCACACTCTGGTACATGTAACTATCAATTTCAGTTTTCTTAGCTGGACTCAAATTAGCGAGTGCTACAATTGTATGTCCAGCTGCTATGCATTGCATCATATTGTAGGTGCTATCTTTGCCACCACTTATTAATGCAACAACCCTCATTTTTAATATCTGCAAAAAAGAGAAATTATTACTATTAGGAATCTTGTTCAGCAAATGAGGACACTTGTTAAGCTCTCTGACATGACTGCATGGTAAAAATAGATTGCAATCTGTCCTTAAATTGTATTCCAATTGATATCTTACAGATTTACTGTTTTATTACGAAATCATGCATCATTTATGTTGTGTTTAAAAACAATATTTTCAGTTACTTACTTGTTAGAATCTACTGGAATCTACGGAAATGTAAATAAATTGTATAAACGTAATTTAGAACTGTTTCAGGTTATGTTAGTACATGTCAAATACATGTCAGAATCAACACTATCTCTGTATAACAACATTCTTTGCGTTGGCAATTATTAAATTAACAAGCGGTACTTTTTAAATATTTTATAATTTTGAAAAATCCTTTCGTCTCATGTGCTATACTTTTATAAGTACACTAATCTTAACATCATGCACTTAATTCATTTATATTGTTTATACCTATTATTCTAGGATCAATTTACAATTGTTTCAAAATTTGTAAAAGTTAAGCAACTTGAATGGGTGACCTGTGGAAGTTGCCAATTTTTGATCAAAAGCGACGTTTTATTTACATTACATCCAATAGTCCCAATTATTTTAAAATGTATAACTCACATTGCAAATTTGCTAATTTTATATAACTCTTAAGTACATTTTTATTTGTTCTTGACGATATGAAAACCTAAATAATATTAATTACTGTTATTTTTTTATATAATAATATAAACAAATGTGAACTTCACTATTAACATAATATATGAAAATACAAAACTTTAAATATCTCTTATGATATAACAGAATTTGGTTTTGTTGTAGTTTCAAAGGCAAAAGTATTAGGATCATACAAAGCCGCCTCCACCGCTCCTGCTGTTCATATTTGTACGTAAATATTTCATTTGGTTCAGACTTCTACACGCTTTTGTTGTGTAATTTATTTGCTCTGCTCCAATTCCATTGTTGCAGCCACACACGAACGTGGAATTTAAAATACACAAAAGCGCAAATGTGTCTCCTAAACAACATACTTTTTCCTACAATCAGAATGTTTGAAACACATTAAATTTTATTTAACACGTTACCCCTTTTTTTTGTTACACTTATTATATTGCACTTTTCATAAGACCTGGAAGTAATACTAGTAAAATTATTATAATAATAATAACTACAGTTATCAGATTGATAACGTATTAATAGATAAAACAACAAAATGCAGTTTAATATATGCAGCTTAATTAACTATGTAATTCTGAAGAAGAAAAAAATACTGCAACATTTTTGCAAACGATTATAGATCAGTTGCATATCAAAAATTGTATGTTATTGACAAATCATAGTTGACGATGAAGGATTTTATATTTTGCAAGGATTACGTTATAAACAATGATTGATGTGAGTGTACTTTTGCAAATCTGCACTAAATGCTTTGATTGTTATACAGTGAAACCTCGATTAACGATGAGAAGAAAAGTCCCAGATTGCGCGCCTGCTAGATCATTTTTAAAACTTGTGTACACGTCAAGCGATGTTCCACTATATATTGATGTGTTTAAAATATAAAAGATCTGCAATATTATATTGATTTATGTAATAGCAAGATATTTTCTTTTACAAGGACGTATTAATTATGTAATATGGTAAATGAATCGATAGAAATTCATTTATTATGTTACATTTCCAATGTCATAAAAATGTGATCAATAATATTAATATTTTTGAATCGCAATTTCCTGGCGATCAAAAACTGGTTAATATAGAGGTTTTTGCTCTTTGTTCTAAAATGTTTAAATAAAATAATGAAATTACGATTTAATCAACTATAAATAAATATGTTAATAACTGGAAATTGTATTTATACATTTTGTGTAAATATAAATTATGCATTGAAAATGAACTATGTACATGAAAATAATTATTTTTGTTGTTTTCAGCTACTACAAAAAATAGCGTATCGATAAAAGGTGTGAATTATTAAGTGAAAATCTGAAATTTTATTTAGATTTGTTTATTGGCTTATCTCCACGATTTACTTGAAAAATGGTTTCATAAATAATGAGCAGTTTAAAATAATTTCTAAATGAGTTTGCGTTTTATTGGAGATTGTAATAATCAGTATATTGTTATATGGTTGAATATTTCTTTGTAGCGTAGCAGGGTCGTATTGCGTGGAGGCACGTGTATGTATAAAGCTGATGCATAAATGATTGGAACGTGAATTATAAAAAGAATAGATTCTAGCTGTATCTACCTACGTACCTACCTACCTACCTACATATCCAGTATCTATCTATCCCTATCATTCCTTCTGTTGGCGGACGTCGTGTTAAGGCGGGCACCCAACCGATGCCGTATCGATTCCGTGCGCGTTTCCCGCCGAACTGCGGCCGACTACTTCGAAATTTCCACCGGCAGCATTTTCCAGTTTTCCACACGGCATCAGGTCGCTCGCACACACACGGACCTCGGGGAGAAACGGCACAGCGTGCTCAGGTCATGATCGTACAATAACAGATCGCGATCCTTCAAAGATTACATAAACTAATAACAACAATACCGCGCGGAACGTGACTTTGTGTGCTTCTCATAATAATTCATTCGTTAAGGAGGATGGTAAATTTTAGTGCAAAAATCTATCATAGTTCTGAAAATTTGCTTAAGATTGAAACACCAAGAGCATGCTTGAAGAAATCCTTGTAATATTATAGCTATCCTTCGACTTTGATGTCGACTTCGAGTTTAATAATTAGTCCTTACGATCATAAATCAATCAGAGACTATTGCTTTTATTACTATTGCCCACAGATTAGATATAATTTGATTATTATTTTCTTTTGTTATCATTCTAGCGATAACGCAAATACTAACAAATATAACATTTCCTTTTTCATATGAAACCAACAAAATGTGTACTGTTTACCATCCGCTTTGTTCCTAACCGTAGTTCAAAGAAACAATTTTACTCATTTATTTTTTTGTTAGGTATATTTAAAATGTTTCGTCTCATTAAACTTAAGGGGTGCGTGACAAAGGTTTATTACTATATAAATCACATTTTATAATGAACGCTTCCAGTTTATTTTTATTCCACACCTGCTTCGCAAAGTATGTCATTCATCATTCACGGAACGACTGTAGCAACGTCATTTATCTTAGACTTGCAATTTGCAAGACACACACCATCCATAAGAGTTCTCGAATACTAACTAGAGGCATGGCAATCCCTCATACCGATGATTCAATATTTAAGTCCGCATCTAAGCCCAAAGCTTACGGAAATTACTTCTCGCACTACAACAGAATTAGATTTACAATTTTAATGTGCCCACCCGAATGATAAGGCGATAGCCCTACGCTGCGGATACATTAAAAACAACGAATCACTGCAGTCAACTTGGTGAAATATTAATGGCGAAAACTCGAGCTTGAATGTATTAACTTCTGAAAAGTTGCTGGTGGGATTATGGGTGTTCGCTTCTCAGCCAAGCGCCGAATTGCACAAAGGACTCGTTCCAATCTTTTCAGTTCGTGGAACCGAAATGGAATTATGAAAATTTTAGTATAGAAATCGCACAGAATCCAATTGGTACAATAAGCGCTCGAATAACTTCAATGTCAATCTTCCAAAATGCCATCCAATTTTAATACGGAATTGAATCGTAGCCATTTGTTACTGTTACTGACAACCGTTTTCTCTCTTTCTCTCAACATATATATTCTTAAGCTGCCACAATGAAAAATAGCTGTTACATGCGCACGTCCTATTATTACAAAAAAAAAACAACTCGTGTTAAAGAAAATCTATTTATAATTGTGTAATTTTTAATGAAAATGTCTTCGTTAATTATATTTTAACACGAACAGACAATTTTCTCTGCTATTTACTTCGTAACAATAGGCTCACGTTCACTTGACATTTCATTACTTGCTCTACTAACGAAATAGCTGTTTAATTGATTCTCAAAATTTTATTATGAAAAATATTCGTGGCACGTTCATTCTGATAAAACTATACGAATATAATTGGGGTTGTATTGATTTGGATATTTCGAAATGCGGAGTTACGGCCCGTTGCTGCATTGCTGCTTTTGTTGTATCTCTTCTCGTATTTCCGCGTGAATTCAAATTAAAGTTTTCCTATGGACGAGACAGACGTCTTCCCCACTCTAAATAAATAAATTGATTTATTGATTGCACGTGGAATCGATATTGTTACCTTTCAACGGTCTGATTAAAAATGATATACAGGTCTATCCCATCCAACGGGTTCTGGTCTTCTGCTTGTGCCACTTTTTTTTTGCATCAATCGATTATTTCATTTCATGAGTGTATATTTTAGCGGCGACCACTGGAATATTGAACGCACGTCTGTCTAATTCGTACAGCCAAGAAATAGGTGCGTACAACAAATATCATTAATTACGTTTGCAAGCTCAGCAAATCTTTCATCATTCAATGCATTAGCAAATATTCAAATCTGTAATCTACTAATTCATTACTTCTTACAAATTCAATATATAAATCAATAAAAACTCACGTAGACATACAGAAATCCTACTACGACAGCCAGACCACATATGTCTTTGCAGAATGTTGGGTTTCAACTGGGATAAACTATTTCATCCTACATAGTCTTAAGTAGTCTGTCACAGTTAGATTATTATTTAGTATAAAGTATGTCAATGTCAAACGTGTATGAACTTGATTAAAGACATTAATCTTATTTATTCACAAATTATACAATTATGTAAAAATTATATTTCCAAAACAAATTGTGTTTCGCCTAAAGAAACCATTTGTATATATATATACATAGATCTTCTAGTAAGTTTAGACACGCACATGTTATGTTATTTTAATTTATCTAATGCATTAGTTTACTTCTTTCATTATAATTACTTTATTTGACGGGACACTAGACGATACTTTTACAATTGAATGAATTATTCGAATAGGAAATTGGACTTGTTAGTCTATTTTGTGTAACGTATATCTGTTTTTATATTATTGACATGTAGCTAGTTTGGTACTAATATAAATGCTAAAAGACTGCAAATGTATTTATAAAACTTAGTATAGGAAACTCCAAACTTGAAAACACTCTACGCTTTTACGTCTTAAAGGGGAAAATAAGTTTTTTAAAACTAAAATCAATATCAAAATCTATATATTTTTATGCCATCAAAAATATATTAATTTTATCTTGCGTACAATTATTATAATCTATATCATTTTAGATCAAATTGTGAATTGTGACAAATTGAATTTTTAAAGAAAAAACGGATTTATATAAAAAAAATTTGCTATAAAAAGCACTGATTTTAAGGATACGCTGGGTCAATAGTACATCGACCCTTCACAATTTCACCTCGCCATTTCTTACGGTATCACCAAATCTTATAAAACGTATATAATATAGTGTGTATAATGAATCAAGGAAACTGTTATAGAAAAAGCAATTACTTTCGGTACGTGCAATTTTCAACGTATTAACAATTACGTCACCCATCATAGCACTATAATGTGAACCGGACGGAATTGCTTACTCTACAGACTGCGAGCATAACATGGAAAACTAATTGACGGTTAGATTGAATCTGTTTGCGGGGGGTGAAATTTTCGCCTGTAAGGTCAATCTGAGGGTATTTTTAGATCATCCAAAGCCGGTATCGCTATTACCAGAGGGGGCCACGACGCAGATACCAAACAGGATGTCGCCAGATAGTAAAGGCCAGAATGTAGGCTGGAAAGGGTGCGCGATTTTATATCCCTTTCGAGGTTTATAGCAGACGCGTGTAAACATCATAGTTTACAGCCAGTCTCAAAGTTAAATTCACGATATGCTTATATAAACGACAGGTTTTCATACTTACTACATATCGACAATGCATATCGACGTAAATCTTAACGACTTTTGGACTACATAAACATTTTTTTCATTAAAAAGAGAAATAGACGGATTATATAATGCGATTAATTGTTGAAATGTTATAAGAAAATCAAATTAAATCATAACGTTTTCTCAACATTCATATTGAAATTGTCAATCTATTCTTCATCCATATTTCTGTCTACCTATGCATTTGATGTATCAATTAATGCCATCAATTTGATCTAAACTTTACAAGTGTCTATTATACACAAAAATAGTAATAATTCTAAATAAATATTATCTATATTTGAACCACCTATAATTACTAAATGCAACTACTACGATATTTTAACTAATAGAAAACTAATTGACGATCCTTTACTAAATACTTTGCGTTTAGTTCAGCTTTGTTAAATGATTGTAATGAGAATTTAAATGATTACAAGACGAAAGGTGA
Organism: Nicrophorus vespilloides; assembly: GCF_001412225.1. Lineage (NCBI taxonomy): Eukaryota > Metazoa > Arthropoda > Insecta > Coleoptera > Silphidae > Nicrophorus > Nicrophorus vespilloides. Next base: position 340,197 of record NW_017100096.1, on the reverse strand, counting down.
TGTTAGGGATGAAAGTAGAATGGAAAACGATTGTCATAGCGGGAAGCGTGATTGGCGTTGTTGGGGTGTTGTGCGATAAAATCTAATAATGTTTAACGCACACCACCTGAAATGCTATTTAAATGAAATTACTCGACATTACAAATCCAATTTATGCAAAAATCGTTGGCACCGATTTGTGCGGCAAATTGCCTTAATTTGTTAAATAAAACCAGTTAGAAAATTTCCTCATTAGACAACGTCAACAATAGAAAATAATGTTACATATGTTCGTTTAGCCAACAAAACTTCTACTTATTTTATTATTAAGCAACGTTATAGACGAGGGACTGGATAATAAATGTAATTTACTATAAGAAACTGAATTGTGTTTTCACGTGATGTGTTCACCTCAGTATCAAGAAACGCTCTGTGTTTTCTAAATGCATGGCGGAAAGTGCCTACTGCTTCCAATATAGGTAAGCTTTAATAAACTACGTGCAGTCTTAATAAACGTATGAGGTCAGCGATATCATAAACATTTTATATAAAAAATAATGTGTTTCCTTTCTTCATCGCGTACCAAACAAAGACATTTATTAATTTACGAAACTCGAGTAACGATATAAAATTGTATCATTAAATATATGTTTTCGCGGGGAAAAGCTTTTCCGGTCTATTACAAGGATATATTTTGTTCACTTAAACTTCCATTAGCTGAACATACAAAAAACGTATTCAGGAAACGAGAAGCTTAAATAATAATAAAAGCGATAAAATTATATCATTTTTAAAGAGAATAAATACATAATAATAATTTTTATTATAATAATTATATATAAATAAATAATAAAAAAAACTAGTGTATATAATCATATTATAGAAAAACTAATCAATATGTAATACCAAAAATAAAACTGTTGCTGTTAACATGTTAACAGAATTTTCATGAAGTTTTTGCATTGCAATTCATGTTCGTTTCAGGAAAAGCTGCCACATACAAACTAAACTGATAATAGCTTCTACGTTCACTCGTGCACAAACACGAAAACACTTTCAAATTCACTTATTTCACTTTACATTCAGACCTTGCTCCATTCGACGACAATTGACAAAACTTGCTATATACTACTACTACTTTTCTATTTTTGTAACAATATAATTTTATATTATTTAACATATATAACAATTGTCTATTCTTGGAAATTTATTTAAAGCGGAACAAAAAGAGAAAATTACAATAAATAAAATTCATATAGTTGAATATTTTCTTGTGTATCATAACTGGATTGTGATAGATACTAGAGAAGTAGGTTTTCCTTTATATATAATTTACTCGATACGCTTCGTTTTGGACCTACTTTAATATTAGCCTATTCAAAATCATCTTTCTTTTGTTATTTACGGCATAGAATTGGGATTATATTTGTGATTCTCTTAAAACCATAGATTTATTGTACGTTCTAGTTCTTTCATAAAATTTCAAATAATTTCTCGCTGTTAAGTCACGTCACGAAGAACTTAGAATAGTGATTTCCAACCAGATTTTTTTTTAAATATAATTGATTCAATTATTTTTCCAAAGTCCAAAGTATAGAAAGTGTTTAAGTGTGTGGAAATGATAGATTTACATTCAAGTTAAGGTAATAAAAATTATAAATTCAACTTTGCATTAACATTTTATAATGGATTTGATAATTTACAACATTGTCGGTTTCTTGACATTCAAATATTTAATCCATATGATTCCAACAGATCATCTTACTAACGTTTCAATATTTAATGTTGATTCTAAAATATAGACTGTTGCACTAACTGTGATTATTGTGAAATAGAATTTTGTGGTTTATATCATTTTTTTTGCTATTTCATGTGGCGTAAAAGCAATTCGATTGTGTTCAAACTCCATGAAGTTAAGTGTTTCAATTGAAGTATTTCACAGTTGTTTGTATTACAGAAGCACGATGGTGTACAAAAAAATATTCATACTTACATTGTGCATTATTCCACTTTTATCCTATAGCGATTACATAAAGGCAAACGAAGCAAAAGTTACAAGTTCATTAGTTGTACTTCTCAGGAAAATTGTGACGTTGAAAAGCGAAAATTTACCGCCAGAGAAATATATAAAAACAGTCAAAGAGGAGGTAAAGAAAACGTCGGACGAGTTTGAAAGATTGTATGGTGAAATGTTGGAGGAACATCCCTTGGCATTACTTGAAATTAAGGAGAATTTCGAGGAAACCAAAGGATTGTATTTTACGCTTTTGTTTGATCCTTTGGTCGATAGACCGGGAAACGCACCGCCCGTTGATTTTGTTAGTGTTACTCCAATGAAAATTCCTGGTGATAATAGTGATGCAGCAACTAATGCGCTTTTTCCGAGCATTACGGATGGCATGGATTTCCATGCACTAAACATAATGTAGTAATAAAACTTAAAATGTGCGTATCTATATATATATATTAATAAAATGAATATTATATATTTCTAAATAAATTTAATAAAAGAGAAAGCAAGTCACCCAATTTTCTATATAGATTTAACGTGGATAATTTAAAAACCTTATTAGCAACGACGACAAAAAAGGAGATGAAATTAGGAACAAATATGCTTAAATGTTAACGTTAAGTACAAAATGTTATTTCAATTAGTTTATTTATTTAATAAAATTTCTCTAGTTCAAAAAAAAAAGCTTTTTCTAACTTCTGGAAGTTAGAGCAATTGTAGCAATTGTAGTCAGAAACAAGTAGTTTTTAACATTTTTTTACTCCTAAAAACTCATTATTATATTGGATTGACAGAAACAGTTTGGTCGATACTTATTGGCTTAAACATTTGTTTTCATTTTAGTTATGTTAATAACATATTAAATTACTTGTCATTTTGCTAAAAACATAAGAAATTGTACATAAAATGTACAATCAACAAAATAAGTAGCGTAAAAGTAATTCTATTGTGTTTAAACTCCATGAAGTTACGTTTTTCAATTGGACTTTATCACAGTTTGGTTGTGTTGCAGTAACAAAAGATGATGCACATAAAAGTATTCATACTTACACTGTGCATTATTCCACTTTTGTCAAAAGAGGATTTTTTAATGGTAAACGAGGAAAAAATCACTACAATGTTAGTTGTACTTCTTAAGAAAATTATGCTGTTGAAAAGCCAAAAATTACCGTCAGAGCAATATGTAAAAGCAATCGAAGAGGAGGTAGAGAAAACATCGAACCAGTTTGAAAAAATATATGGTGAAACGTTGAAAAAATATCCCAAGATGATAGATCGAATTGAGGAAAATTTCCAGGAAACCAAAGGATTGTATGTTTCGTTTTTGTATGATCCTTTGGTTAATAGACCGGGAAATGCACCAGCGGTCGATTTTGTTACTATTGTCCCTAAGAAAATTCCTGGCGACAATAGAGAAAAATCTACGTTTTCCGAGTAATACGGATAACTTTACATTCAATATAATGTTGTAATTGAGCTTAAAACGTTCATTTCTGTTAATTTGATTACTTTTTTTGTAAATATATTTATTAATAAGATGTATATTATGTTTTTTTTTAAAGAAAAGTTATTAAACGAAAAAACAAGTTACCAAATTTTCTTATACACGATTAACGTTACCTCTGATAACAAACAAATTGTATCGCAGTCTTTCCGTCATACATGAATCATCAAAGAAATAGAAATGAAGTTATACAGATTAGAAAATATTAAGTAGAAGATTTAGAAAACCTTGCTAGTAACGACAATCAAGTTTAGACTCATATTTTAAAGTTGAAATTAAATTTTGCTTAACTAAATACTTTTGTGGAACGTATCATATTCGTTGATCGAGGTATGACTGTATGTTAAATTGTGTTGATTTTTATGTATTGTAAATAAATCGAACATAAATATATCAATACAGGAAGCATATAGGAACTAGTTATACTAACTATAGTTATATGTATATATAAATCAATGTGCTCTGACCGAGACTACGCAAATGCTATTATAGATTTTCTTACTGGGTGAATAGTGAGCTTTTCTTGATCGATGGCACAAATATGAGACATTACTTTGGTTCTCAATTGTAGTGAGAAACAAGTAGTTTTTAAACAAATTTGAACACAGTTTTACATTTTTTTACTCTTAATAAATCATTTTTGGATTGGTTTTTCATTTTCAGAAATAAAGCATAAAGCAAATTAAATATTATTTTTTTCCCGTTAAATGGGAGTAAAAAATAATTGTTATTTATCTCAAATTAGAACAAATTGTACATGAAACCAATAATCAGTATTTCTATTACAAAGAGTATTACTACATGATAAACAACAAAGTAAGTGGCGTAAAATGAATTGCATTGTGTTTAAACTCCATGAAGTGAGTTTTTTTTTTGCTTCAATTGGAATATATCTCAGTTCGTTGTGTTGCAGTAGCACAAGATGATGTACATAAAACTATTCATACTTACATTGTGCATTATTCCACTGTTGTCGAATAAAGAATTTTTAAAGCCAACCGGTGAAAAAGTTAGTAAAATATTAGTTGTACTACTTAAGAAAATTATGTCGATGAAAAAACAAAATTTACCGCCGGAGCAATACATAAGTACAGTACAAGATGACGTAAATAAAACATCGATTGAGTTTGAACGATTGTTTGGGGAACTGCTGAAAGAATATCCCACGAAGAAAGATATAATTAAGGAAAATTTCGACGAAACCAAAGGATTGTATGTAAACTTTTTGTTTGATCCTTTGATGAATTCAGAGGATTCACCGGTCGTTGATTTCGTTGATGTTATTCCAATGAAAATTCCTGGCGAGATAAATGATAAAGAAACAACAACAACAGAAAATTATTTGAATGTTAACACACACTTTACATTCGATTTATCGCAATAATGTTCTAATAAAGTTTCCTATATTAATAATAATTATACTATGTTTTTTTTTAATAAAATGAAAGACTTTGGTTGATAACTTAAGGCTATTTGTAATTGATTTATCACGAATAAAATAATTATGTTATGTTATAAAAATTATTTAATAATCTGTACGTCCAAAATTTCATCTACTTAACGAAATGATAGATTGTATAACATGATTAGTCAATTCTGTTATGTAGAAATATCTGCACGGCTAGACATGCCAAAACTTCATGAGCAATCCACTTGAAATTCACTTTTAATCGGATCACATTCAAATTACTAATTCCAGAATTGGATATGATGTAACGCGATTCATTTCCATCCGAGTGGTTTAATGAATACAAAAAGACATTTGATATACTAATAATACTATACGATTCGTGCAATTAGATTTGTACTGAATTTTACTAATGTCTTCTCTTAATTAACATCTTGGAGATTACATCTTAAAAACTGTAAAGAAGGTTTGAAGTAATTAAAATATTGAGACACGAAATAGGATATGGAAGTCAAGATAATTATATCGATTTTAGTCACCTTTACCATGAACTTTACTCTAGAGTTGCAAGTAATTGAATTGACATAAAAATTTTAAATATTATTCACTCAATAAATATAACATTACTTATCTACTATTATTAATAACAATTATTAATAATAGTAATGTTCCCTAATTTTGAATTATCTGATCGTTTCTCAATAATATACTCAATGTTGTATTTGATTTTCTTTCTTCTTCACGATGTTTCGGAAGTGATTAAGTTTCTTTGTAATCTTCATGTTCTTCAGTGTTCTTCGATCATGTTCATTTTCTATTATAGCTCATCAATGTCCATCCAAATTTAGTCATTTAGAAATTGTGAAATTTTTATCCAGAATTTCATCATCTATATCCCAGAATCAGAAAACAGTCATAGTTTTGTATCAAAAAGCGTTCATAGATGGCAGTAATATACAATTCTACAAATCTATCGATATCCGAACATAAAAAATCTTTTTCAATACTGTTTGTTGTCTGAACTCTTATAGTAAATTGCAATAACTATAAGGACATATTTTGTAGCCAAATAATGCCTTTATTTTATGTTTTTTGGATGCTACCTTATTTGCTAACTGTTCCTAATTTGATTTATGCGTTTTATATTGAAATAATGAGTATGAATATGATCCTAGATCCAAAGGCCTATTGCCTGTAGGATATCCGCCCATTTTTTATTGATTATATACATTAACAGTTTGTGTCTTTCGTTACTTGTGGTTTGCAACTTTTTAATTTAACGGAATTGAAGTTTGGGAAACTTTGTTTCCTAAAGTAAAATCCAAGTTTTTACTTTTTTGTTTACTTATATAAATATAGCATATTCACGTTTATGTTCTATTAACGTATTTCCATATAAAGTTGTTATATTATTTTGTTGTTGAAGAACTTATCTTTACCCTTAAGTACCATTATAATAATCTTTACAAGTATAACTGCTATGAGCGGTAGAAATTAAAAACAAGAGAAACGACGTTTTTTTCAGTTTTTACAGTTTTTCGTGAATTTCTCAACAACCCCTTAAGATAATTACATAATCCACCACTCATATGAAAGCTGAATGTTTCACCTTTCCAACGAGCCTATTCGCATATTTGTGTTGTTATCGAGTCGCCTGCTATGAGCTGTAGAAATTGAAAAAAAAACACATACTTAACGTGAAATACATAACAGAGAAATGACGGTTTTCTCGTTTTTTTTTCCAGTTTTTTCGTGAATTTCTCGACAACCCCTAAAGGTAATTTCATCATCGACCACTCGTATTAATTCTGAATATCTCACCTTTCTAACAAACCTACTGACATCTTCGTACTGTATTTGTATATAAATGTAGAACATGAAAATATGTAAAAAATAAATATTACATTAATATCTAATGGAAATTACAAAGGGAATACAACATGCTTCAAATGAGAATTAATAATTAACTTATTCGAGATTTCACCTAATCCGCGGTGTGTATATATATATAATGCAATTCACTGATGGAAATATTTATAAGTGGATGAACGTATTTTGTAAACACGGCGATTGTGCATTAATCAAAAATTAATGATTTATACACGTGTTCTGTCCAATTAGTATTACCTTCGTCGTAATTTAAGCTAGCCTTCTATACAATTTAGCACAAATTATATTAGTGTTTTTTGTTTTGTGTGTAGACGAAAATAGTTAGCCAAAAATGTTTTACTTTACTTTCTGTATATTGTTTTCTATTTTTTTTTTCTAGTGCATTTGACGAGTACGAAATAGAATTGCGACATGCTCTAGTACAATAAATGCGGAAAGCAACATTGTTTTCTACTCTATAGTGATGCCCCATCTCGGTGTAACTTTCCCAGAATCGCTTGGCATGGCGTTAGATGAACAACAGAAGTTGCTGAACTCTGCAGGTATGCATCTTTATTTAAATTATAAAAAAGAGAATATAACAGCAACAGCCACTATCGATTTTAATATATTTATATTCCAAGACCATGGTTAATTATTTCACGTTTCTTTTTGTGATACGAATTCAGGTGTAGACGAAAAATGTAAATTTCATGTACGATTCTTATCATCAATCAATCTACATGTCGCTTTGATCCATACATTTGTGATAAAAGTATGTAAATCCGATTTGTGGCTGTGTACGTTTCAAGTCTACATTTATTCCTTGTTTCATATATGAGCTGCAATATTTCCTATTTTTGGTATTATTCTCCGAGATTGATTAATGATTTGATTTTAGGTGGAAGGTCGCAGTTGTCTGTGAGCATTGTTGAAGTGGGTCACACGCCTCAGCCGAGCCCTTTATCAGATAGAAGCACTCAGCAGTTACTGGAAACTCCTCTGGAATCAGGTGCAAAAAAAATATGTATATATGTGTAAGAAATAACGAGTTGCACAGAGAGACACACACACACTCAATGAATCATTTTCGAGCAGGAAATTATTCTTTGTAATGAACGAAGCTTCACAATTGAAATTTGCGTATCGGAAATGATGTAGCTGTTAGACATTATTTAGTGTTAGATATGTAATATTTTATGTTTTTTGTGTATCATTTGCATGTTTACAAAATTGTTGTATAATCATTTATGCGCATTGTAATTCTAGGAATATTTTTATTCATCGATTGCACCCTTTATATACTACCAAGAATTTACATCTATTGTTTCACATTAAATATAAAAATAGTGCAATTACTAACGACAAAAACCTATAAGAAAATGTACATAGAAATAATAAAATAACTTATTATATAATCAATATCAAAGCAATTTAATCATTTTTTTAATCATTTAAACTAAAATTTGATACACATTTTTTGTTAAGAATATAAATTGTTAATAATTAGAATAGTATCAAGAAAAACCTTTCTTAATGTGGCTGTAAAAATAAGTTAACTTGGTTAGAAGAATGCATAAAATTAAAACACTTTATAATTCAAGTATGTTTGTTTAATATCATTAATTATTTTATAATTACTTATTTATTTATAAATTTGCACTGAAGTATTGCTGCGATACGTACGCATATTTACAATGAATTATTTTATATATTATTAATATTACAAATATTAAACATAATAATGAATAAATTATTATACAAAAACAACCAACGAGAAGAGTTAATAAACAATATTTTAGCTAATTTCGATATATTATTAATGTAATGTTTAACATTTAATTAATTTATTTATAATTAGAATAAACTTTAAACTACAAAGTAATGTAGAATATATACGCATTTACAGAAATATTTCGCATAGTCCGGATGATAGAGGAATTAAATAAAATAGAAATAAAACGAGACTTTAGTGTATAAAGGATAAACACGATCGAATCAATTTATATTGCTCAATTAAAAATTTGGTTGGTTTTTAAATTTTCAATCTGGACTAAAGTGAATACGGACTGATCGAAGCCGCACTATGCGAGGTATTGATGTACATCATTTTTTTAGTAAGTTATCATCATAATAGATAAAATTATCAAACGTTGTTGTAAAAAAACGTATGTAGGTTAATTTATAAATATCAAAGACAAAAATAGAAAATTTGCTTAATGAACTTGCTAATGCCAGTGTGTAAGCATTGAAAATAACAAAAAAAAGTTTATATTTCAATAATTTTATCAATATTATATATTGCTACATTTTAGATTGTAAATCAAATCAATTTGTAATAAAACTTTATATTCATAAATTCATATTTTTAACGTGGAAACTGTACAATACTTGTTTAATACCATAATGTACTTAAAATAATGTTACCCTAATTTTAATCCGACTGTGGTTTAGCCTCAGTATAATAGAAATGTAAGACTCGGTTGAAAGTTTTCAAGATTTTCTTATAATAATAAATTGTATTTTGTGGAACTTTATTACTATTTTATATTATGTTTTATTGTTGTATATTACGTTGAAATTAATCATTATTTATAAGATAAAGCAACGCTATGATAAATGATTTCATTGTAATGAAAAATGAAATATTGTATGTTTATTTATTTGTCTATTATTTATATATAAAAGTATTTCCATTATTAATTGAATTCTATATAAAATAACATTTATAATTGTATTAGATTGTTCTATAAGACAATCAAAATATAAATTTATGATTTAGTTGAATGTACGCCATTATTTCCCATTTCATTTTGTTTTGAACTCAAATAAATAATTAAATAAATAAATACCATTTCGCACTAGAAATATATTATAATTACAGAGTTTGATATTAAAACACATTTAGTGATACTGCGAATTGTTATCCCATATAATGTTCAATTAAAGTATCGATTTTTGTAATTATAAATTTACAGAGCGATGAAGATATATCTGTGCCAAACGTTTACATTTATATTGTATGTTACCTGTTAATTTTATAAAGCTTCAACGTATATATAACATGAGATGAGTGAGTGAGTGAAAGGATTATGTACTAAGACTAATCTCATCGGGATCAAATGGAATACAAGAGAATACCAAAATCGGATCTAATTCCAATACTAATAAAACGGGCAGCGATTACTGATGGCATTAGACCAATCTTGTTCGATCTGTGAGAAAGGGAGCGGAGAATGTTGACGGAGAGGATGGGGGCTGATGCCAAGCAATTTATCATCCCCAAGACTTGACTTCGATACCAACAACAATGAATTTTCCAAACTAGCCAAAACTTTCCATCAAAATAATCGTATATATGCATTGTACATTCTGCGCCCTAAAACTTAGTAAATCAATTCTCTTAAACTTAGACTTTGCGCACCAATAACTTTATTCTTGTATTAATTATTATTTTAATCAAATTGTATAATTAAATGTGTGTGTGTTCTCTTTTATCTAAATAACATTTCTTTATGGATAATTCATTATTTTTTTAATGATTTTTCATTTAGTTCCAGAAACGACACTCTGTCAGAGCCTTAACGCCGCCAACCTGTTGCTAGAAAGTCCTCCAAAATGGGGAGAAGCTGCCAGGTACGCATCTCGTCAACACCGGAAGATCGCTGGAAGAGCGACGTTCCAGGGTCAAGTATACAACTTCCTCGAAAGACCTGACAACTGGAAGTGTTTCGTCTATCATTTCGTAGTGTGAGTATCGAAACAAACGCATTTATTATCTATCTATAGAATGTCGTCAAAGGTTGCTTGGGTCGTTGTAAATTGCCGAAGATATATTGCTGTGTAAACAACAACAATCGTGGTTCGCCTGTGGGGTGGATTATTTAAATATGCATAAGATGGTAATTTGGTACCCTAGTCTTCTTGTACGGTTTCATCTCTATTTACAGCCAAAGCTGATAACAAGATCGCAACACATTTTCAACTTGTTGCACTCTTTGTCGAATTTTATTCACAAACAAATATATGAAACTTATACTAAATATATTCATTAGTAAATACAAACGATATGTGCAAGCCATAGAAACACAAAATTATAATTATACATAAATCAATAACATATTTAGATTCTCGAAATCAATGATCTAACATAGATAAATTTTGTGTTTTTTAAAATTGTTTATGATGTAATAGGTATCTTCATAAGGTAAGTTCACTATAAAATATATAGAATTTAAATGTATAAAGTTAAAAAAAAATTAACAGATAGAAACATATAAATTTGATAAAATAGAATATATAAGTTTTTAAAAAGTTTTAAAAAATAAATTACAATTTTTTGTTATTCTTCTGGAAACAGACACATTTTGAAGATATTGAATTAAAAATAATGTAAATTTATTATGCAATACACTAAAAACTAATTGTTTTTAATAACTATTTGTTTTTAACAAAATAATACGATTGTTTGGAATATTGGAATTTTATAAATTTTTTTTCATTATCCTAGTCCAGTGTTTTCAATTTTGTTTTGTATCACGGCTAACTTGAGAAAGTTTTTTAAACTCTAACCGAATGAGTATTAGCTTCGAATGCTTTCAAACAAAAGTTAATTAATATCGAGGACCGTTTGTTGTGTTTCTGTTACACCATTAAAATCTGCACGGGAAAATTTTAATAAGCAATACACTTGTACGTGTATAGATCGTATACACAAATGCACACACGATTCCAGCGGCGTACATTTCAAGAGGCTTTGTAACAGTCAGAATAGAACGAGAACGAGAGAGAGAGAAGGACCGACAAACTCAACCCACCCTCGAATCACCTTCTTATTAATTAATTAAATCATTATTATGAAAATTACATAATACAAAGTTTGACGGAGTCCCGAAAATTAAACTTAATATTATTAATGCCATCTATGTATTAACAAACGCGTATACACGAGCCTCTAGATATTGGGCCTTAAACCTTTTTGATTAATATGTATACGGAATTCGTGCGTCACCGTAAATTTCCTGATGAGGATTATCTGGAAGGAACTTAAACTACGTTTGGTAATCCACGTAAACCCAGAGACATGACTTAATGTGGAGCGCGTGTCCATAGATGTTATATATATATATACGTTTGTCCTAATGCATTCCTTTGTAGTGGCCCCGGCTGCCGTTGGTGGCGCCATCTTCCTCTTTACCGCTGCCACCAGATCAATACAAATATTATTTATTATTCATTCTTGCATTTATCGGAGTCGCCACTTGGGGATTGTTTATAGGAATACGCCAGGTAGAATTGCACGCAAATGCATTCCTTACTGCACGTGCAAATACTTTAAATTCACCTATCGTTGTTACATATTTAAAAGTCTGCGTGTCGCCAAATGGATAAACACATACTATTAATGTAGATAAGAACTCTAAATAAAACATTATTAAATTCTGATATTATATATAATTAATGTCCTATTTCTAACACCTTTTTCCGTGTTTATCGATGCAACATTTCTTTTATTTAAATATAATTAAAAAATTGTACTTTCATCGACGTGATTACATTCAATGTGAGTCTAACACTCGTCAAGGTATGAGTACAAATGTTAGTTATTTGTATCCATGACAACAGCTTAATGAATCTATAACTGAAGCACAAAATATAACCAAATATAATAATTATTATATTGTATCAATTGGAATCAAATTCTCATTAACATACAGATTTAATTATGCGATTGTAAAATTGAATACAAACAATATTTTAATTAGAGAACAACATATTAATTAACAAAATCGACAATATTTGAACAATTTTCGCTATATCAACATTTTAATTTGTTTATTTTAAATATGCATTTCCGCTATCAACATTTTTGCAAAAAAAAAATTAGTAATTGTTTGATATTAAATTGAATTGATTGATTATAAATTGAAATTTTGTAAAACAATACCACAAATGTAGACAATTGTACATATTGACAGTTCAAGAGCAACTTCGAACTTCTCAAAACTCTCGAACTACTTAAAAGTTTCTCGTGAATTCCGCAGAAGTAACTTAGATTTAAAAGAATTCCGTTTAACGTGCATTTGAATATTTTGCACGCTAAAGTAAAACGATTTATTCAGTCGCTAAACAAACACTGAATGCAGTAGACTCTCGCTTTGAATTTATAATTTTCTGCGGCTGCAATAATTATGTTTTCGACTTCTTTGAAAAATAATATGTAGTTATCAAATAAGTTTGTACATTTAATTTCATATATAATTAGCGTTTTTCTTTTTATTGTTTTAATGAAGTTGTTTCTGAAGACTTGTGAAGACTTGACAGTCAGTCATCTAATTACGAAACTGTTGTTGTGTGCCGACTATAGATTGCAAAATTACAATATTTAAAATGGAATCTAGCATATGATTGATCGTCGAAAGTAGAATATACGTGCATGTACAAAGATTTCCATTATATGTAATTCAATAAAGTAGCTTAGTCACTTCGCATTAATAATGGTAAAAGCTGTACGATTAAATGAACTATTGATTGCACTAAAGTACGCTTTATGAAAGTATGAAACGTATTTCAATTTCGAAGTAACAATACGCCGAAAGGCAAAACAAAAAACAGCCATTTCAATGAATTGCCGTATTTTGTTGTGTCTGGACGATGGATCTGGATACGTGGAATATATAAGTGTCCGTCAGCAAAACGCTGAATCGATTCTTCCTTTTATTTTTTTTGCAGTCAACCCCCTCTGGCTTCATATAAAACACGGTTACTTGAATATGTCCTTGGAGGTAATTAAAAGACGAAACCATCAATAAGGACAACCCGTTCCTTAGTTCGCTTTTTGTTTATCGCTTGCAGTGTTTTCGTTATACTTCACTTCGAAAACCAGTTCTTTATTGCTCGGCAAATAATTACCAGAGCGCTCAAGTATAAATATACAAATAAAAAAAAGGGGAGAAAATATGTCGAAAAGAAGAATTGCCGCTTTTGTCGCATACCCAAAACGAATCCGTTGAGAACGTACGGACAACGTTTCATCTCGCAAATGGACGAGTTACATTAATTATACAAAACCCTTTCAAGATTCACCTGCTGGATATAACGTTCCTCGAGGCGATCTATCTCTGCTTAATATCAATGGTGGCATGGTGGATGCAACCAACATAAACTCAAAGGTCAAGGTGACCCGGTGATAAGAGGCATTAATTTATTGTCGGAGATAACATTTCTCGTCCTCCTTCTTTCTTTTCCATTATTTTCGCCACCCACCGCGCCCTTATTTATTTCGCTGAAAACCGGAGCGAGACTGTATCGTGATTTCAACTTGATGGATAATTTCCACTTGCCCAAGTTTAGGTAATTGGGGTAGTCAATAGTATATCCTGTGTCATAACTTTTCGGGGTCCCCCGAAATCGAAATCAAGCGCCGGAAACTTCTGTATCTGATGCCCTCACTCGCATGACAAACTTACATAATTAAGAAACTCCATTATTCGCAATTTTTTCGATTACAAATATTTCTGGTGCATGCGATCATCGCATTCGATACATACATGAGCGCTTTCATCTCTAATCTAATCAAATTTTATCATGCATTCGGATTTATTTCTATTATTATAGGCATAAGTAATTGAAACGGAAATGTAGGTGCATACTTTATTGTTGAGGTGAATTTCGACTGGATGGAAGTATAATAGATTGGCGATAAAGAATGTTGTTCCTTGAGAAAAATCAATTTTCTCCACCTAAAAGTAATTTAAAACGTGAGGTTGCTTAATAGCAAAATGCACAAGATTACACACACTGTCACCTGGATGCAAACAATAAAAAAGTGTTTTACATTGTGTCTTATAATATACATTGTTGGCTTAGCAAAATCAATCTGCAAAAGGCATTTTTTTTCCAGAAATGTATAGAAATATTCACCTTTATTAAGTATTGATTAAGCATTACGAAAATTTCTTAACCACAGATCCGTAAATTGCGATGCATCGACTATATAATCTATATAATGGTAATCTTGTTAGTAATAGACCGCGACAACAATACGCGAATCAAAATACCGCAGCGTCCGCAGGATTTGGATTCCACAATCGCGAGTGCATTTGAATAGGGCCTGGTTTCGCTTTTATTATATACCATGGACTATTATTATCTGTCTGTTAATGCGTAAATCGCACTCGGTATAAGTGGTCACCAATTATTTGCGTGGCAGTTTCAGATTGTAAGGGACAATTTGCTTTGCGCACCAGATCCGCAGTAGTAGTAGTAGTCGTAGTCCTCCTGACAATGGTGCAATTTAAATAAGCCCATTGTGGATATGTGTGTGCGCGTATATGCAGAATGGCAATTATTCATGTTTATGCATGTACACTTCCATAAGCCTGAGGACTTTCTGTGCGACCCGCATTAATATGTTCGCGAAACAACTTGTCAAACTACCAAAACTTGACCGGTTTAATAATTACACAGAATTCTATCGACCTTTGCCCTTCTAAATACAATTACTACTTTTTTCTGTTGCTCTGCTCCGCCATTCTCTGTTTTAATATTGAACTGCGGAGAAATGAACGCAAGCACACAATGATGTTTGAAATTATATTGCGATAGACACAGATGTGCCTTTTTTTATTTGTTTTCTTTGGAATCAATACTTTTTTCTGCATAATATTTATATTAAAATTAACGTCTTTTTTTATCTACAAAAATATATTATTTCTTCATCAGCAATAAAAAGCTATTACTCGCATAGTGCGGCTTTGAATAGCGCGGATTCATTGCAGTACGTTCAGAAAACTAAATTATCGATATTCTTTAAGTAACTTTTATGTAATAGATTTATTAATAATTATAATTTAATAATTTAAATTTTATTAATAATTAATTTATAATTTATTTTAATAGATATTCTATTTATTATACCTTTTTTTCTCAATGAATCGTAGATATTCATCGATTATCTTTAATGCTGTTGCTCAGAAAATAACTTTTTCAATTATTCACACTGCTTCATAACATTGTTTAGAAATTTATATTTATTTATTATTATTCGTCACATAAGATGTCACATTAATAATTGTCTATCAGCTTTAGCAGTTGTTATCTTAAATTGTCAACACAGTCTGCAATTACATCATTTGATAACGAATAGTAATTGTTAAGTTTAACAAATATTTATATCTCATGTTACCAATATCGTGCATGCAACATGATACATAAACCTACTTCCAAGAACAACATAAAACAGTGCTTGGATACAAAATTTCTTGAAAACAAATCATGAAAATGCGTGCATGTCTATAAAAATAAGCGTTAGTTGCGTTTGCAAATAAAATCGTTAACAATTCAAATGAATTAAATGATGCCAATTTCAATTGTGACAAAATATAAGTTGTCGATGGAGAGGAACTAATTAGTCCTGCAAAATGGACTTTCGTTTAGTCAAAAATGTCCAATTGTTTGCTTAAGTATGGTTTAATTGGTATATAAGCAATAGATGTTAATAATATTGATTTAGGTCAAGGACAAATATGGATGAAGAGTAAATCCAATCGAAGTGTAAATTGTAATTATATACAATTAAAAACAATGAAAAAATCTGATGTAAATTACGAAATATTAGATTTGTGTATACTTTCTTTTATTATAAATAATAATAAAAATAATTTATTGTAAAAATATATAAAAATGGTCTATTAACTCAATTTATAATTGATATTATAAAATAAATTTAGTAAAAACTGAAAAAAATTGAAATGTTAAATATTCTCATTTGAAATATGGTAGAATTTTTATCTTAATTAAAATTTTTACGCAAACAGTACATTTTTTTTTCTCTAAAATGATTAAGTTAAATAATTTCAAATAGAATTTAACAATATATTTTTTTTAGTTCCAATTGAAATTGTAAATAAATAAAATTACTGCTACTTGTTTTAAATGTGGTCGGTAGACTAACAATACCTTTTGTTATATTAATAAAAAAAAAGTATATGAAGGCGGTCATAATGATAATTTTATTATTATATTTATACTGTATTTGGGTTAGTCAATGTCAATAATAAAAATAATCATGAAAGTTATTAATATTAAAGGAATATATTTATTTTGCTGATCGATACTACGCACTGTATTTACGATGACTGTTTATGTACGTTATTGAATGTTTACAATTGGTTTGCGGCAAGGAAAAATATTGTTCTTCGTCTGCACGGTTACGTTTCTCCCACGACGCGTGAGAAATCTTTACTTTTACCGAATTGGTGCAATAACAGCGTACGAAAAGTGTTTATCTTTAAGCATCAGCAAAATAGAAGTTAAAGAGTGTTTCTAAGCTGCGATATGTAAAGTCACTTGTAACAAAACATACTCACAGACACAATATATTTCTATATGTTAAAGAAAATGGAGATATTACATGTCTGAATAATCTAGCAGGTTGTGGGTTTGGGGTAAAGGAGGGTAGACTAAAAACTGTGTTTTGGGGGGAGACTCCGTCGACGTCGACGTCGAATCGATGGCGTCTGTAGATCCCCGATCCCCCCACGACCCTCCTGCGGCGCACAGCACACTTGCGCGCGTCATTTACAACAACAGTTGGTTCCCAGTCTGCGGCCCGTTTGCCACGCGAATCACCTCGGTAAATCGGACAGAAACCACTCAGAAACAGAAATTTTATGCAATTCGGATTTCGCGCCCGCGAATCTAGTGACTAACAGGACAAAGTTCGAGAGTTTCCATCGCGTATTAAAGAGGCAAACAACTTAAAAAAAAAAGCACAGCGCGAACGACTTGATTTTGATATTCTGAAATCAAATTGGAGGATCTTTGGCGGGTTCGTTGAAAAAAAAAAAAATTGTCGACGTGTGATAACCAATCGATTACCCAATTTTCCAACTAATTGAAACACTTTCACGAGAAATTGTAAATTTCCTAATTTTTTTTTAACATCACAAAATATACACTAAACTTCAGTAATAATTTGTGCTCAATTTTAATAATTAATTAATTTATATTTTGGGACATTGAGTGCATTCAATTAGTGGGAAATGGTAATCCATTAACATTGTCCACCGCAAACGAGCTTCTAAAGTGTTTGCTTTCGCTACAATCTCATCATTGCAGTTTAAATAGTTTGTTCAAAGTGTGGTGACGATGACGTGATTTTCGGGGATGATGGTGCGCGGAAATAAATCTGGGCAACGGCGGCGGCGGCTCGGGTGACATGGGGATGGGATCGGTGAATGTTGTCCCATGCATGGGACTTCAATGTCGATGCTTTCACTAGTTATGTTTCGCGATA
The DNA here is from genome assembly GCF_001412225.1 of Nicrophorus vespilloides. NCBI lineage: Eukaryota > Metazoa > Arthropoda > Insecta > Coleoptera > Silphidae > Nicrophorus > Nicrophorus vespilloides. Next base: position 322,127 of record NW_017100096.1, on the reverse strand, counting down.
TGAACAGGTCGGAGCAAGAGAATCTTTATAGGACATCCAGGAAACTTAGTCTGGTGCCCATCACGAACCCCGGAGGTAGCGAACGCAGGCACTCATCTGGTAAGAGATGGATCTCTGAGCAACGAACCGGAAACACCACCAAAGCTCGACCTAATATGCCACAAGTGGATCGAAACTTTACTAAAAGCACACGAAAATTCTTTTTTACTTACGTTCATAATTTATGATCTACAAGATACAAGATAATTATTTCATATTTTCCAAAATAAAACTGAAAATTAATTGATTCAGCCTAAAAACAAACATTCACACTTTACTGCTAATCTACATATATAAACTTATATGTATACATAAGGCTAGTTTACATATGGATACTGTAAGTCAATAACATTCATAAAATACTGAAGTCAATTACTTTGTGATAAGTTGATCATAGATTGTGAATTTTTTTCTTCTTATGGCATATTAAGTTTGTGCATTGCGTCTTCGAAATATCGATGGGTTAAGGGAATGTTGGTGTTTGTTAGTTCAGTATCCGGAGAAGGGTTGCTGCCCAGCCGAGGACTTAGTCCTCAGTGTCCTGAAGAGTCCCATAAACCATGTTGAACAGAGGGATCCCTACATGGAGGAAGTTTGTATCGGTGGTACCGGCGACTCGGACGGAAGGTAATTGATGCCTGGAAGCAATCTAAAACCGCAGAAGCTTTTTAGAAGTTTCCTCTTATACATTTCATTTGCACGGAATTTGAAATATATTTCTCATCTATTTTAACAATGGGAAAATCACGTGTTTTGTAAATTAAATCTAAATTCACATTTTAATTAGTAATCTAATATGAATCGAAGTTTTAGTATAAACAGATTTTATCATTTTTAAAATGAAAACTTTGGTGGTGGAAATAAAAAAACGTACAACGTATATGTTTCATATAAAGATTTAATGTTAAGTCAATAGTATTTATTCATAAGTAGAAGTCAATTAAATTCAATTAGATTGGAAATCGATAGATTGTATTTGCATCTTGCTGCAGGAAAATGTATAAAATTGTAATTGATCTTGAAATCCTGTACATAATGATCTCATATTTAATGAAAAATATTTTAAATATTAATATTTATATTAATAAAGAAAATAAACTTTTTTTTAATAATACATTAATTTATAAAATAGTAGATTTCATGCAAACGACGATAAGAAACAAATTGTGAACTTATGAAGAACGTATTAACATATTTGATTGCATTTGATAACAGTTTCGATTATATGTGCTAAATATAGAAAGCCAAATAAAAAATGGAAAAGCTTATTATTTATAATCCTTAAACATGCAATTACTTTCAATATTTGTATATTTGTTTTTTTTGTATATTCATATATTATTGTAATAGTTTTCACGAAAGGTTTTTTTATTTTCATTACCATAATGGATAACATTCCTGGTAGAATAACATTGAAATGAATTCACGATTTAAGCAAATGCTGTTTTTTGTTTGATTCTTTATATATTTATATGAAAGTTTTATATAGATTAACTTAACTAATTTGTTACAAAAATATTTATTAGACTGAGTTAATGTAAATGTCAAAACAATTGTCATAAGATGACAGAATTACTCAGTTTCAAGTTCCGTGCTTATGAATTTAACGATGGTCGTTAAAATGATAACGTCTTTCGGTTAAGTAATATTGCTTCCATCCATCAATTACTCGTGTGTAAGGTACAAGGGCAGCGAAGATGAATTAACGGACTGCGAACCGACGGAGAAGCTACCCTTCTTGGCGCGTCTACGAGGTCACAGGTCGCCCAGGGTATTCGAGGCTCACCACAAAAGGGTCCCAACTCCCTTAAAGCGGAAGCAACGATTCGGTCGAAACCACAAGAACCAGGATGTTATCGCGGCGGAGGATGTCGTCGACGAGGAGGACCCAGAGGACGTTGTCCCGGACACCCCTCGCGGCGTCCCCGATCCGTACTACCCCATTTACTTACCTATCGATCAAGCGTTCAAAGCGAAATATGTGTTCCACCACAAGAAAGGTAAAACGGTTCAAGAAAGGACTTACGTGTTCCTCGAGCATCCCGGAGGTTGGATCTGCTTCGTCTACCATTTCACCGTGTAAGTTATTTGTTTGCAATTACTGTCCAGTTAAATCGATAGATACTAATTAATGTATGAAACACCTGACGTTGTTACGGCATGTATTGTGTTTGTATTAATAGAAGAGATTCGTTCTCAATTGAATGCCACTAGAATTCCATTAACAAGCGTATCGCAACGTTGTTACTAATATTGGACCAAAATAAAATGAAATCTACCCACTTCTTAGTATCGTGTGTTATTTTTTTGGGAATATATACAAATTGAATCATGATTATTTAGTTGCATATTTAATTCAGCTTCCAACAGAACATCCTGTAGTATAGTGGAGTAAAATTGGGTCGCGTTACATTTTTAATGGGTCACGAAATGACAGCGTCCCAAAACGTTTGGGAAACACTGGTATAGTGAACTAATCATATGATTCAAATTTGGTAATCTTATTCTAAGAATAATTTATGTTGTATGTCCAAAAAAAAAAGTTTTAAGTTGACTATTGAAATATGTAAATTTATACATAAAATGACTTCAGAATTGCCTGCTTTTCAGGTGCAAAATAGAATGAACGTAAAAGAAAGAAAGCAGATGGTTCGCTTTCTCGTCTGTCGTTTTCCCGCATCGTCAAATACCAAAGGGATGCATAAAATAGCATGCGTTATTTATACAATGTCTTTTGTATCCGTTCGCTTGTCACTTTTTAAATAATTGCTCCGGGGAGAATAGGAAATAGAAGAAAAGCAGAATCTTCAAAGTGCTACACCGTCACTCAAACGAATTTGCAATGCGATCACGTGAAATAAATAAAACCGCGTTATAGTTCAAATTGCAATTTCTATTAAGTTGCTTTAAAATTTTGAAGTTATAAGCGAAAGTTTCTAGTTGGGCGATTCAGCTTGCTGTAGTCTCGTGCTTTCGGTGCTCATCCTACCTATCTTGCCTTCAAAGTCGGTAGCGAATTGATTTTCTGTCGCTTTCAGCTCGTCACGAAGATAATCCTCCACTTCTCGGGGGCCGCAAAACACGCCGATGCATTGCAACATTTTCTTAGACATCGTAAGATTCAAAGCTTAACTTTATTCAATTGAATCTTCAAACAAAGAACACTAATTAGTGCCTTCTTAAACGAAGCCTTCATTCATAATATATTTGATGATTGCAATCATTATACTAATCTGAGTGTATGTACAAAGATAGGACCAATTGAAAAATAAAGGTACATGTTGCATATGTACTTTACTATTTTATTGCTGGAGGGATGTTAAATACTGTATTTGTTTCGCGTAGAAGAATCTCATTCATGAAAAGACAATGGGATGATTGTAACGAGGATTCTTTTATATTATGTGCATATAGTTCAGAACATAAATATTAAAGTATTCACCTTGTTCTATGATGTAAAATAATATAAATATTTAATATTTCGAAAGATAGCAATTTTTGTATTTTTTTTATTAAATTACAATTTGCAACCATTTAAAAACTGTTTGAAAGTGATTGTGCTGATTGCATTGTAGTTACAATATACTAAGCAAGCATTGAATAATTGAGTGCTTTAAGTACGACAGCATTGCGAAACGTGATCCTATTGTACGTATTTAACATCTGGAAATAATGAGGCAAGTTGAATAGGATTCGGCACTATAAAAATATTCTATTTAAAAAAGAAAAACATACATACCAGATGATGTAATTACAAAGATGTTTATGGGTTATCATCATTCATACAATTACATCTAAGTTAAGTTAAGATCGAAATTAGTATAGAACAAGAAAAAGTTTATACCGTAAAAAAATAATTAACATGTTGAGAAGAAAACTGAAATTCTGAAAAAATGATATTTTATAAAGACGTTTATATATAGGTACGTATCTAATGGGAATTGATCTGCGTTCCCCCTTTTTTCGCGTTTCTTTTTGAACTTTTACTAAATCTGAAGAAATCGATGGCTTATCCATTGACACCGTTAATATATTGGGGGGGGCGCACCCGGCGGATGGAAAAAATGTATTTATAGTCGTGTACATTATCCCAACACAAAACACACATTTATTATAACGAATCGGGAAGAATGGGAAGTACCGAACATTGGAGCTCACTGTGCGGCGGTGTCATTAATGGCACGCCGAGATTTCCGACTCCCAGAAGAAGAATGAAAGAAAAAAAACGCTATTTACATTGAATGCAGAGGCCATTAGCAGCGACACACGAGTGCCTTATACGTGTCTAACCATCAACAATTAAAAAATAAAAAATAAAACGACAGTCCGGATCTGTTGACGCTTGTTAACACATCCTCCCTTTCATACCCATAATCAGAGTTGTCAGACGAACAAATATTGGAAATATCCGGTAACATTTTATTTTACATTTTTTTTTTGATTATTGTAATTTGAAACAAATATATTCACATCAAATGAATGTTTCAACAACAATGTTAATAATAATAGAATTTACGTTGGATGAAATGATAAAGATATAAAGTTACTAAAAAACTATACACATTAAATATATAATAATAAACGTTTCATTATACGTTTCAAAATAGTATTGTTTTATTATTCATTAAATATTATTTTTTGTTGATATCCACTCAAATTCTTTTCCAGTACTTCTTATACTTTTTATTGGACAAAGTATATAAACTATCAAAAACCTATAACTATTTACGTGCAGTTAGTCTATTTTGCTGCCCGCACATTAACAGTATAGCAAAACCAGCAACTACGTTCCACATTCATCGTATTTAATCAATATAGGAGTAATGCGAAAACCTTCGCAAAGTACTGATTAAATTGTAATTATATAAGTAACGAATAATGTGGATGGGATTACGTTGCCTTGATCATAAGACTGTATAAATTAAACAGGTTTAACATATGCAATTATATTCATTTAAAAATGCAGTAACTCTTGCATTTAAAGCAGAATATTTGACATTCAATTTAATTTCACATGCTTCTATGCGGTAACAATTATCGATAATTAATGCTGTAGGTTTACGGTTTAGTAACTCCAAAGTTTCATATTAATCGGATTCTAAAGAGTTAAACCTCTTATAACTATTAAAGATTACACCTTGTAAGCTTTCCATGATCTCCTTCTATGTACGTTTCTTTATTATGTACTTTAGAATAGAATATTTAGAGATCTAGAATGTTTATAAATAATAATTATAAAATATCTGTTGTGAGTTATGTAATATATAATAAAATTATAATAACTCACTCTTTATTTACTGCATTTAAACATATGCTCAAATGAATTTAAACAAACTACTTGGAATTGTTGTAATATGTGGAATACTTCTTAGAAAATTAGACATTCCTTGTAGTTGCGTGATATAACTTGTTTTTACTTAGAAAGATATCTCAAGGTTAGTTTTATGGAAATATAGAATAGATCAATTGTTGATATTACCTTAAATACATTATTTAAACGATTTTCAATAGCAAAATACTAATTTTGATGAGAAATACTAGATTGTAAGTATATTTTTTTAGGTTTCTTCAAATGAATATTCATATCATTTATAATAGAACTATACCGTTTCCACATTTCGGCTTTCAATATAATAACAACGTGAATTTAAACTGAAATATATATTGATTTGTTCTTTACAATTGTATACGAAACGTTTTATATAACTGCAACAGCAAAACAATGTTCTTTGTTCGATTTAATTAAAAGCGATAACTTGGGGAAACTTCGGGCGAAATCCTTTTAAAACGGAAGTAATTGTATGGCTTACCTTAATTAGGACTATCTCTTAATCATTTTTCACGGGAACATTTCGTTTTAATTGGCATCGTTAGCATTGATCAGATGCGAGCAGCGGTAAAATATTATTAGCGTGCCTTTCGACATTACATGCTGCAGGAACAAAGGGAGGGTTTTTGTTTTTTGGGCTATTGGAACACGACACCGCAATTACTCATGCTTTATCGGAATCTAACTCACGCGTGTGTATGTAGGCAGCAGAGAGAAACAGTGAAACGCAAATGGCAAACTTTTCGGGATCAACAGGATAATAACCTCTTTATCGCGAGGCGCCGTTTCGTTTTTCATCGACCTAATAAAGAAATAATGGAACGCAGAGTTTATGTGGGATAAATGAAAAGAGTGTAATCAAGAATGTCATTATGTGGTTATCTTGTTTCGCAATTTGAAGGATTTGTTTTTCTGTATTATTTATTAATATTTTTATCAAATGCATTAATATTTGTGGAAATTCACATAAAAATTACAGCAATAAGTATATTTTACATATTGCAACAAGTACTTGAATGTTATTAAGAGATGTATCAATATAAATTCATGTTGAATGCAATTATTCAATTCCTTAAAATTGTTTGGCAATTAATCTGAAATGAATGGTTGTCGTGCAAGTTTCGAACGATTAATTACCGTTAATATTTGTATTCTAATATTTTTGTACAATTTCTTTCTGTTCAATTTGAATAGCATTTAAACGCTGTATCGCATGCTTGCCACGAATCGTTAGAAGCATAAGCGTTTGTTTGATAACAGTTTGAGGAAGTTGTGAGCTCTAAAAATAACAAAGTAAATGCAGAAACTAATTATTTTTTTAATGTTTTGTTTTTATTATTATTAATTAGTCAAGATATATATGAAGCAAGATAATTGTATGCAAATATCAACTCAATAGTTTACAACATTTCGTAATGGAATTGTATGAATGAACTAATTGAATCCTGAAGAAATTTGAATTCTTGAAAGAAGTCGTACGCCGACCACTTTGAAATCTTGTAGATAAATGAGAAGTATGGGGTTTGTTAATTTCAGTCTTAATTAAATTCCGGCTTATCCGATGAAACGCTATTATTGTCTTGCAATGGCTTTCGTTAATGCCATTAATATCATGCTGCGGTGTATCGTACAATTAGCTTTTCCAAAGCTTTCTTCCTTAGCTAATTCCAATTCAATTACAAATCCATTATTGTCGGCCATCATTTAATAATTAAGAGGGTTTTATACGGGATGAAAATCGTAAAGGAATGCTCTCACGTTTACGACGAGTAATATAAAAATAATATTCGTTTTTATGTTTGTCCATATATATATACACAACATGCATGGAAGTTAATAATAAAACGGAAGAGGGATGTAAAAAGGGTAGAGCCACTCAACGAGCTTTAACCCTCGATCCTGTACATTTTTCCGACGGGAACTTACGGTGATGATGGATGGATGGATTTCAACTTCTACTGAAATAAACGTCAAGTTCGAATGCTTATCGGATAAAATTTTATTTATCCAGATTTACAGTGCGCACTGTCTTACTCCGAGCTCTTTCAAAACATGTCTTATTAATATAATTTCTTTACCAAGCGGTATTGATTTCAGGTAATAACTGGAAGTACAGAGACATAAACTTATATTTTTATAGCTCATAACAAGCGCAATATTTTTCAGCGATTAGTCTGGCAGCATCATGTAAGAAATATTATGAAAGATACTTTGTTACAACTTTTATATTTTCCGAAACGTTTGTCTTCCTTGTCTCGTCTTTTAGAAACACCATAATCAAATATCATCAATTTTACGAGGTTTGTCGATAAAGTTTAACAATGTTGCGCGAGATATGAACTACGCCGTGTCGTTTTATGGCATGGCAAACATAGATATTAATCGAGTAATTATTTTTATTTCTTCATTTCGAAAATCCTAGCTGGCGTAGTCAGCTTATAGATAGACCCTCGATCGATACGAATGTTTTGGATCATTGCATATATTAAGCGTAGAAAAACATAACGTAATTCACATGTACGTGTGTTTGTCATTCCACGTCGAAATGTTAGTTTTACTTACAAATCAGTTTTACTTATTGTAAATTGATTGTGCATTTGTAAATTTCCTGGAAATAGATGTCAGTTTTATAATTATGAAATTGCTGTCAATAAATTCAAGACAATATTTGATTTCCAACGTGTATCACTCTCATACTGCTTGATAATCAATAACTACTATTGCATTTAGCACTTGATACGCCTGACAAACATTTATGTCTCATGTACGGTGTAATGTGGATGCATAATATCGATTACGCAATTACTAGTAGCATAAGATACGTAAACTCTAAAATCGTGAATCAATTTCAGAAAATCTCTAAAGAATTTGCTGGTTTCGTTGAAAAGATTGAAAAACGAATGCACGTATATATTACAGAGCAATCGATAAAAGTCAGAAACAAACACTTTCCGAAGGAAATTGCATTTTCTCTCTAAACACATTTGGATGCATATATTCCCCGTCGCAAAAACAAATATACAAACAAAACCAATTCAAAATGAAAAATGGTATCTTTCTCGGAAGAAAGCTACGAAGTAAGTAAGCGGATAAACAGTACCATCAAACGAAGGAAAAATTACGAAACACGTTTCGCGTGTCTTCATATTTATTATCCAGTGAAACCATCCGTCTTGGAATCGCATTTAAACTGTCCGCTTACTTATCGTTACGTCCAGCAGAGGAAAAACGTAACAACAAAAAAAGTAAGGAGTGTTTCTTCTGCTCGTGCACCAAAAACCAAGAAGAGAGAACATTATTTCTGAAATTTTCGCCTACTTCTTATCGAATGAATTATTCGCACGCGATTATAAAGCTTCAAAGTGATTATTCAAGAGCGTTTTCCGTGTTCCCAATCTCCGCTTTTCCCCAGTTACTATATATTTTTTTACTTCATTTTTGTGTGTGTGTGTGTGTTACTTCTGTTGTTATTGTCGGTTGCTTTGCTTTTGTTTTATCTAACCGAACGGAAAAACGAACTTCCTATCGTGGCTATCTAGATTTTTCGACCAGGCAGTTTCCAATAATAACTACGCCGCCGGCCCTTCGGTGTCGTGTCTGCCTGCAATTTATGCAAAAATTATACATTCAAATTTTTAGCAAACTCTGTTCTACTTCGAACTCAAATCAATATATATATATACCATTTTGCTTAAATTCTGGTTTTAAAATCTTACACATCACTTAATGTTGTGATTTTTTGTACTATAAAATATCTGTTTCAATAAGTACGGATGCTTAAATAATAAGAAAAAAAAAACACCAGAATTTGTTAGCGGAATAGAATTTTATGTATAAGTATAAATATTTCAGTCAAACTCATTACCGTATTATTATTTCTTATAAATATTTAGAAATTAAAGAAAGAAATGTAAACGATTACATTTGCGTTATTGCGGTAAACAAATAGCGCAGAATCTCGGATTCCCAATGACGCAAGTTTAATTAAAATAAACTGCACCCTAAAATAAGTCTGGATACGTAATCATATCCACTTTTCCAACTAGCCTACTGGCATCTTCGTACTGCTGCGGAGTCGCCTGCTATGAGTTGTAGAAATTGGAAAAAAAAAGTGAATTGGATTTACCAAAAAAATGGTTTTTCGTTAATAACTCGAAAAGTAGTAAACTTTTTTTATGATTTTATTGCATAATCAGATGCACGCAAGCGTTGCGCAATTTTTTATGTAACCAAAGTTACGTAATGTTTGTTACGTAATAGAGAAACGACGTTTTTTTCAGTTTTTCGTAAATTTCTCGACAACCCTTTAAGATAATTACATCGTCGACCAGTCGTATGAAAGCTGAATGTCTCACCTTTCCAACAAGTCTACATACATCTTAGTGCTATAATCGAGTCGCCTGCTATGAGTTGTAGAACGTGTTTTTCGTATTTTTTTTCAGTTTTTACAGTTTTTAATGAATTTTTCGACAACCCCTTAAGATAATTACATCATCCACCACTCGTATGAAAGCTGAATATCTCGTCTTTCCAACAAGCCTACTGGCATCTTAGTGCTGTCGTCGAGTCGCCTGCTATGAGTTGTAGAAATTGGAAAAGCATTTTGCTATTGCAATAGAGAAAGGTCCACAAACATGAGGAAAACATATGTAATTTAATAATTATAGTTTAAGACATATAATTTTTACATAATTTTGCAATAATAATTATTCGTTAATATGAAAAGGTACTTTTGTAATGATGTAATTTTAAACTAGATTTTAGTCCTTGTAGTGATGAACGTTTAAGTAGAATAAGCTTTTACTGTAAAGAAGTGTAATTTCGTGTTTAAAGTACGTGCAGAAGTAGGAAAACATGTCGTAAACACGCTTAATTTAGTTTAGGTTACAACTTCTTTTATATGTTGTTCTTCTGAAAATATCTTTTAATCTGTCGTAGGAACTAAAATTACTTTATAATTATTAGATTATCAACATTAAATAAGAATGCGTTCTATGAAATATAAAATCTACATTTATTTTTTACATTTATGTTTTAATGTACTTACATATCTATTTAGAAAAAAAAATATGAATTGTTTCTGCACTTTTAAATATTTTAAACTTAAATTCCAATTAAAGTGAAATTAACATTATAAATCAATTCAAGTAATTTGAAATATATTATTCTGTCAGATGAAGGAAAAATTAAAAAAAAATATATGAATGTATGATATTAAATATCTTATCCCGCATATCTGTGTGTAGTCTATATTTAGACTCAAAACGAGAAAACCTTTTTGCTGTGTGGAAACTCGCATTATCGCGGATGAATGGAGAACAAACATGGGCTATTATTTATGCATAAATTGTTTGAAAACAAACAGGGCGTATATCACGAGAGAAAAATGTGTACAGATATGTGGCATATAATAAACTTAAGTGAGATGCGATGATGCAATTCAGTCCTTTGCATATTGCACGTAATCCATAGCCGCTACTTCTCTACCGGTGCTTTATTTTGCCGCAACAATTTATTTATTTATTTTTGTATGCTTTTTTTTGCACAGGTTGGTTGATACGGGCTTTAATTAAACTTTGCTAACTAAAGGAGAGAGAGAGAGAGTAGCTATGTCTACTAATATTATGTATAAGAGAGAATTCGCTCGTTTGCAAGGCAGTAGCAGTTATAATTGAAACGCAGTACAAATACGGCAAGGTTCAAAGTTTAAAATAAATGTAATGAAATGCAGCGGAACTGAAACAAGATCGTTCTACTAATTACTTTTATACACCAGCATGTGTGTGCAATGAATTTCGCAGTTTTAATGAACGCACATATGCCTCGTTAGTATTTATAAACTACAAAGGATTTGTTTCGGTTTTTAAGTATGTTTTTTTTTCTGGTTTTGTTTTTGTTAAATTAATTAAAGTTTCGGAGGATATCGAAACGAAGCCGTTTGATTTTATAAACATTTATCCGACTGCGCACTGATCGAACGTGTGCGTCCGAGATTTAATTAAATTTATAAACCGAAAACTGTCAATCCACGGCCAAATCATAAAATGGATCGCCTCTATTGATCATCGACGACACATCAACTTAATACATGTCTTCTATAGAATCTAGTACATAGGGTGAATCGATAGTGGAAGAAAAAAAAAATGTTTTTGCTCTTTTACATCACTCTGATCTCTTCGTCTATGTGAAATCATATTTGTCGGTTGTATAACAATTATAAACCTGTTCATCGCATTTTTCGTCTATGCTATTTATTTGACATTCTTGGAATACAACTTAAAAGATCATTAAGAAAAATTAAAAAGAAAAAACATTTTTGACCTAATTAATTATTGATAGAGTTTTTCAATCATTCAATCGATAAGAAGCAGACAGAACTAAATTAATGTATTCCCATAGAGAATTGAAACAGAAAATGAGCAGACATATTGAAATCTATATAACATTTACTTTTCATATACACTATAAAAACATGAAACTATTGTGTTTCAAAAGTAAACCTATTATGATAATGACAAATGTAATACACACTGCGACTGCTATCAGAATATATTCATTAACGGTAACCGAAACTTAATAGGAGTTTAGGTAATTAGTATAAATTTGAGTAAGGCTCGAATTAAAGTTGGATCATCATTATGTAGATCCAGTCAATTAAAATATAGCTAGCATGCGTTTCATATTAAGGGTTCGAGCACATAAAAATTGTGGTCAATTATCGTTTTTGTCATTGTTGCGATATGGCTATCAATTCATTATTAATTATCGTGACAACCTTTTGCTAAAACTAAAGTAGACACGCGAAAATCAATTAGGGCAGTCCTGATACGATGCCCCCTTTTATGGTTCATTATTATGAAATGCAAATTTCAATGTAATTCCCTGAACGATTATGCATGCATATAAATCAGAATCTAATTACTCAGCGTATTCATCGCGTTAACAGCGATAGTTTTATTAATGAAAATTGAATAAATGAAATGATGTGTTCTAATTATTTCTTATGTAAAAGTAATCACAATGGGATTAAGATATGTTAATGCAAGAAATGTATTTTTTGGAAAGAAACTGATGTTTGATATGACTTCTTGTAAATAAACATAGACGAGGAACACGTTACAAAAACAATACCAAACTGCTTGCATGTCCAATGTAATTCTACTTTTCTGTAGTTGAAACATTCCACTTCATTTTTAGTATGATCCAACATGTTTATATTGAAAGCTCCTAAAAAATAATTGTTGATTTTTTAAACTAAAGACGTCTCCACTTTTTATTTGCAGAAATAATGAAAAATAAAAAAACATTTTAACAATCATTGCAATGAATAATAGATAAATATTCACTCGTTAATTGATCGTTTTGGAGAAATATTTTGGTTTGATTCTTCTTCCGTGAGATTACGAGATTTCTCATCTAGACTATTCACTGTATCGATTTTCACCTTCTGCCCATATACCAATTTATTTACTATTACGTTATAAATCGTCCAATTTCCAAATATGATACAATATTAACTTGATGAATAAATAAATAACATTTTGTTCATTTGACAACATTTGATATTGTTGTATGTAATATAATATTATACAATTACATCGCTGTAACATTATATTCTTAAAATTTATATTGTTTGTACTTGGATCAAATGATAATACACAATGATATTAGAGACAATTAGATTATATCATGTATATCATTCCATTGTATTGGATCTATAGATTAAATCATATGCATTACGCACACGCATATAGTGTTGGATCTGTACCTAATTTGATCATGCTTGTACATTATCACTTGTAAACGAATACGTATACACAATATTGTATTGAAATGTAATTGACCGTGCTATTAACATCAGGAAAACAGTAGTATATAGTTTTATTTCAATAGTTAATTTAATTGATTACAAATTAAACATTTCATCTTCTTTAATAAGTAAAAATGTATATGTTTATTGTTATTTGTTTATACTATTAAACTTTTATGTTTGTGCTACAAATATTACGGTAAATTTTGATGATCTACTATGAATTCATTGAAAACTATTATACTTATTCGAGTAATTTAGAGACAGATTTAGCTATCTCATCTTAAATGTTTGTAATTACAATCTGTGGAAAGATATAACTTTGTGTTTTATCTTATTAAATTTTCCTATTGTCGAAATTCCATATGTCCTAGATGACTTTGAAACTTATTATTATATTGAGCAACAAATAGAGGAATTGTAAGCTTGAATAAACCGGTTTTCTAATATAGATCGCATGTTATGTTTCATATGGAATTGGACATTTTACTGAAGTTAAAACGAATGGAAAATGTCGTATTTGATATTTAGTCTTTATATTTGTCGCGACAGAAGCAATATTAATGAAGTCCGTCGTAATTGTGTCGTTCGTGTGCAAGTGAATGTTTTCTGTATCGACATTAATTAATCCTGTTCCGATAGGAGCACGTCGGTCGACATTAAAACACATAATGGCTGTTGTAACATGGACATGCAAATGCCGAATATAATTTCGAAAATTACCCTTCACCATCCGCGCTTCATCCCACCTCACGAAGGTCGTCGCCGTTCGTTACATAAAACACCGTCATCGTCCTATCCAGAGATATGCAAATATCCTCCACGCATATTAACGTTTTCTTCGCTACCGAATTTCGAATTACATACACTGCGCCGTTTATTAAATTTGCATAATGTTAGTATGCCATGTGCCAATTTAATCAGCAGCCAACGATCTAAATCTTTTCCCATTTTAATATTTATTACCTTATTAACGCTCAAACATTTAAGACCTGCAATATACATTTGTTCCTTTTGCTTTTTTTGATGTGATGATCAAATTGGATAGCGCTTGTTGATGTTTGCTTGTATTACATTACGTTTTTCTTTGTTGTCGCTGGTTTTGATAAACATCGAACGGAATTAAATGCAGCCAATTCATGTCCAGTGGAAATGTACGGGAACAGTTCATTAAAAGTTCTCAGAACTTTATTCGTTGGCTTTGTCGACAGTTCACGAAAAGCCTAGAAAAGAGCATCTGTTTGCATTCAATATTCTTTACACACTTAATATTATTTCAACAGATGTTTGTTTCTTACCAGCAATATGAAAATAGATTTGCTCCAACTCAAAATCATACGATATTTATTTGTTCAGTTTCACAGAATATTACTATATTTATCATTTACAAATTACTGATAAAAACAGTAATTTATAAGTTTATGGTCATTTCAATCATACATATTAATTAAAGAAAATAATCAATTTTTTTGTGAGTCATCAAAAATAAATGATACTTGAAGATAAAAGAAAGTAATGATGTGGATTTGCTTCAGTATTAAATGTAATTATGAGCGTCTGGCAAACAACTAAACTGATTTAATTCTCGTTTATAATTGCTTCAACCAAAGGTAGTAATCAACGAATTGCAATTCTACCCGCGTCTACACCAGTTTTTGCAGACTTTCCATTCTCCTGACCTCTCCAATCTGATTTTACTCTCCTTTCATTCCAATAAGTCAAAGCCTTCGGATATCGAGACACCAGTACATGAACTACAAAATGTTATTTAATAATAGTAAATTCCTTTCGATTTTATATGCTTTACAATTTAAAAAAAATATATACTTTAATAGTAAACTTTAATATTTAATATTGTTCGAATAATGAGAACTTCTTGTTTTTAATTCGGTAATCGAGTTGTTTGAGAACCGGGCTTTGACTGTAATATAATTATTGGAGTGCATGAAGTAAATTAAACTCATGTAGTAGTTGAACAAGGAACTAGGGTGATAACAAAGATGTTTAACTGATAGAATCAACGGTATTAATTTAATTTTAAAATAATTAAACTTTTTTTATGTTTATATCAATCAAGAAAATCTAAATGTGTATTGCAATATTCAGTATAGATTTACGAACAAAATATATTCCAAAATAAAAATGCATACATGTAAGTGTTAAATTATACATGACAAAATCATGGAACAAAATCACGCATGACATGTTTATATTCCTGCGGAATAAAAAAAATATATATACATATGCACGTGCGTATAAATTATCATTGGTTTAACATTACAATGAATATGGGTTTGTGGGTCAGGAGTTCGTTAATTATTGAATAATGGAAATACATTATGTTCGGTACAGGGAAGTTCCCAAAATTTGATAAGAATTAATGGGGCCACAGCAAACATGAATACACGTAACAGTTATAATAATAATAATATCGTCCGTTCCAGCATTCGCCCGCATATATTCATACAGCCACGATCCTTGATATGCGTCAAATAGGAATTGCAGACTATAATAATGTGTGCTGTTGAAGTTATGGGGGAAAAGCGTAAGCGGCGGAGGAGCCGGGCATGCGGGCAAATGAGCGACGATGAACTCTGAAATCGATAATTAAACATCAATTGCAGATTATTAATATAGGGCTAATAATATAAATGGAAAATGTGATATGTGTGCACATTAAGAGTGGACTTTGATATATCCCAACTGCGACCGCGTTTACCCATTGCGGTTTTCATAAACCGTGTAGAAAGTCAATTTGTCCAGCGCAGCGATGCCAACCAACCGCAAAGTTGTGTATCCATATGAGAATTCATTATATGCAGTTCTCGAATGCAACAATTTTTCATTTTTTCAACTTTGTCAATGCCAATTCACAGTAATGTATGAATACTCGCTACATTCTCCAAACATCCAGCTTTCATATGCATCTTATGAATCCAATGGAACTAATTTTGTTCGAGAATTGGAAGTAATTTTGCTCGCGTTTGTAATAATTACAATAATTATCGGTCAGATAATAATCTTGTTTGTTTCTTTTTTCTTTGTTTGGTTGTATGTTGGGAATGGATGTGTGGCCCAGTGGCAAGGCCGACTAGTTATATAAATAGACACATTCAGAAAGTCCGTACTTCTCTCTCTTTCTCTCCCTGTACGTGTTGAATGCAGCAGTCACGAACATTTTGAATTGTTAAAACCTACCATCATTTGTCATTTTCCTGATAAATATTGCATCGTGGATAGTGCGATCAGCTAGGAAAAATCAAAGTTCCGTCTATTATATCTGCATTTATACCGACTGAAATCAGTATTACGATTCTTATTATAAATACGTTTTTGATTATCTTTTGTAACTTAACAGCTAATTAGACAGTATACAGGAAAACATGATCTTACAATTTGATTATTGACATAATGAAAGTGTTGTTTATTTATACTTTAGATGCATTATTGTACATAAACACTAAACAAGTAATAACACACAAAAAACTAAAGTTCCATTTGATACAGGACACATACAGGAAACGTCTATTCAAATATTGAAGCATTCTAAATCCCTAATAGTCATACCATTACGTACTATTTGCAGCCAATTATAACAATCTAACAAATGTGTACAATAAGTTCTAATCAAACTGCAATTAAGTCCGAATTCAGTTGATTTATAACGCATTATACACATGCGAGTTCCATGCTCCGCTCTGTAAAGTGACAAACCTGATTCAACTTTATGTTCAAAGTTATATAATAGTTAACATAATAAAATTGTAAAATTGAATACAACCCAGTTGTTGCTTCGGTTTGATGCTAAACTACCGCATAACATGCGAATTTCGTTTAGCGTGCATTTATTTCCCAACACTTTGATAATCCATCTCTGAGATTTCGTGCACTGTAAAATGACGCAGTGCTACTACTATTACCACCAGTAGATTTGCAATTTTTGCATGCATTGCTCTGAACGAACGCGAATTCATGCTAGAAAGACTTTGAGCTATTTGAAATAATCTGTTTTATATTCACTTGAATTCCTGCATTGATCGAACTGCCAGAATGCATGGATTAAACCGCACCATCCAACAATCACAGGCGACTGAAATTGCGGATTGTTACATCTCGCATAAATAGCTAGACGATTTTAGTGTTCGAGCCTTGTTTTAGTTTCGCGAAATACAAAAAAAAAATGTAAAAATAAATAAATGTTTATTTTAGTGGAATTATTTGTTTCGATTCCATTTTTGAAAAGGAATCATTGAATGTTTGAAAACGTTTGTGTGTAAACTTTTATTGGTTTTTTTTTTAATAAATTGTGATATCATGAATTATTACATTTATTCATGTTGAAACAAACTCAATAGGGAATTGATTAAAAAAAAATGTGCATATTATTTATCCAATTCATTATTTACACATTTTTTTGTTGCTAAAAATCATTACTTTATTATGAATAATTTGGTATTATATAAATATATAAAATTTACACTGCACGTTGCATTATAGGTAAAATTAATGATTCAGAATTGTACATAATATAGCTCTACTCTGATTTGAGCTTTACTTTCTGTTTTTATGATAATTTACAACACATCAGTCAACTTGGAAATAAAAACGTTGGGTCATTTTTTTTGTGTGAAATATATGGTAATAAATCATGATTATATATTATTTTAGGTACGTATTGTGTAATCAATAACATGCGTACATGAACATTTTTAAACCGCATGAGGATTTATATCTTATCTTGCAATGATTCATATACTTACATGAATACTGTAAATTATTACGAAGAAATAAATTATATTGTGCTTTCAAACATCTCGAAAATGCCTATAATACCGGATAATGTATATTGTAATTTTTGGTAATCTGCAAAGAAATCTCTTTGATGTTATGGATTTGCAGACAAGTTTTTATACATAAACAATAATCAAACTAAAAAGGACTATTAACAACAAGTTATTTATACATCTGATATACATACATAAAAGTGTGAAATTGTTAGTTAAAATTAACAATATCTAACGTATTGTTATTATTAACAATCATGAATGCAATGGAATTAAAATCATGTAGAATTTATGAGTTATGTAGAATTATCATATGTTGTTTTCGATTGTTACAGATTTACGACTTTTATTTTCCGAATATTGTTCTCGATTCAACTACTGAATGCGCAAATTGATTTAACAGTTTTACGAGACTGCGAATAAGCAGCAGTTTTAACGACTGCGTGTCTCGTGCTGGAAATGATATAATTTGGTTCAAACGCAGACGCTAAATTGAAATTGCCGCAATTCTACGAGACAAACATTTATAAATCACCTGTTTTATGCGATGTGCCGGCCCGTGCCATCGTGCACGTTCGTTCCTCCTGTTGCAATTTAATAATACCACTACTTTCCGTCATATCTGATCACATTAAGCCGAACGCTCGGATTTATTACGTGCGACCACAATAATGCCATTATATTTTATTATTGACGGCAGGATATTGAAATCCAAATTATTTATTATCCCCGAGTCATGAATCATTGTGTGTGTGTAGATGATATTAATATTAAGAATTTATTTGTGTGCCTTTTTTTTTACCATTTCGTTTTCATTTTCTTTCTTCGCTTGTAGACAATCAGGTTTTCTTACAATAGATGGATAGATTCCAATCTAGGAATCCAATCAGGAATTGCGTCCACTTTTCCGAATTTATTTCAGTCGTAAATCAATACTTTAATTTCCACCCTGTTGCCATCAAAACACATCGAATCCTTTTATTCTTCCACTTGCGTTGCTGCCAATATTATTACAAAGTTATTAATTTCCGGGATAAATAACATCAATTCTTGATGCTAGAAAGGAAAAAGTAACGTTTCCTTCTATAAATCATCGTTGATAGTAAATCAATATTCAAACTGCATTAAGTAATTGGCATATCAATATATAATAATATTCATTTATATAAATCCTTTCACATTTGCCATAATTTATAATTATTTTAGAACAATTTATTAACCAAATTCTTTAATAACACTGCAATATTTAGACCCAAGCTATTATAAGATAATCTTCTAGTAATTGTTAAAAAGTTTGACTGAAAAGACACAAAGTTAGTAAATTTTACTGCACGAACATAATAATCAAATATATGGGAATGTAATATGTTTATTTTTCTCAACATTATTTGTAATTACTTAAAATTTAAATAAAATATCTTTTGGGAACTCGAATTTTACTACACGTTTTCCAATCTTCAATGAATACTCGAGTGGTCTTGAATTATTTCTCCCCCTTGAGTATTCACGAGTGGTGACAATTCATCAGATGGAATATTTTATTTCACCTTGCAATTTCACGAAGTGACTTTATTGAATCATCCAATCAACGTTGGTACTCAGAAAGAAATTCTGTATTGAATGAAATGTACCCAAAGTCATTTTCCGGAATCAATACTACTAGTAATATATCGGTCAATGCACTAGTATATATAAATTACTATAAATAATCAACATGTATAATGCGTACGCTAAGCGAATGTACGTTCATGGGATAATGAATACTTAAATTTAGTTATTTTTTGGTAGACACGTGGACTCTTTTGTAGTCGATTTGTAGATTTCAATCTTATCTGTGATGTTTTTATATAATACAATATATATACGTAACTGGTAACTTGTCTGACTGATATTATTATAAGTTACTTTATGTTCTACTTAATATGTTTGTTTTTCTTTTTCAGATTTATGTTAGTCCTGGTGTGCCTCATATTTAGTGTTCTTTCGACAATCGATACGTATCAAGACTTCGCCAACGAAACACTGTTTTGGATGGTACGTATCCTATTTATATTCAAATTAGTTTACGTGTCGATTTTACGCGCAGAACGAGATCAAAATTTAATTGAATGCAAAAAAAAAATCTATGCAATCTATTAAAGAGAATGTACGAAAAGTAAGAGTGCGTCGACGAGATTGGTGCCTAATGGAGAGAATTTAATTAAAATTTGCAGTTGCATTGTGTTCAAAAATAAATTACAATTTGTATTGTTTATTGGAAACTAAAAATAAGTGAAGGTTGACTGCGTAATTACGAACTGACAAAGGTTAATTTTGGTTACAATTTTTACAGGTTTTCACCATTTATAAAGTGATTGTAAGTAAATAACAATTATATTCCAGCCAACATAATTTTTCTTACAGCACAAATTATTTCACTTCTAATATATTAATTTAATGAATGACGAGTAATGAGCGAAACGCTGCGGAAAATATGAATGGAAATGCGACTTCGTATTATATGCACCAAGCACATGCAAGCACCAATTCAAACGAAAACCAATCAATTTTACATTAATTCTCATTGACTTCTGCATCAACAGTTGACTGCATTTTGACACCAGTTATGTCGTGATGATCGACAGCGACAGAGATTTGCTCTGACTCCGAACTGACTGACACGAACCTCCTTATTTCTGTCCGGGATTCAAACAAATATTGTTATTTACTTTCACGTCGGTTAGTGAAAACGATAGGCTGGCAATGATTTATTACGCGCGGACAGTCCTGCGTCCTGGATGATTAATGATGCGGCCACGTGTAATTTTGGTCTCCTTTTTCAACCGTCGCTTGATATATTTAATGTTATTGAATTCCATCAAAATGCGAAGTACCGATTATCGTGTTTTGTACACGTACTAATATTTTAAGTGTACGTTTTGTATGCGATTACGGATAATATCATCTGCTTTCAATACATGCAACAAATTATCACAAATCTGTGTATATTACTTGAATGATAAAGAAATTATTTCAATCTTGCTAATGGTCTATAGTTATACATTTTTCAATTTATTTAATTTCAAAGTAATTCTTATAGGATTTCGATTAACTCAAAATTTATTATTATTATTATTTTAACATAGCCATAAAAGCTGAATTATGTTAAAGCAAAATTGAATATGTGACTAGGCAACATCAGTTTAATTACATCCATTCTGGTGTACTAAATTAACTAATGCGATGTATTTTGAATTGTACAGAGTTCTGCAATGTACATCAATTGATCGTCAATATCCGACTACTCCCATTGTTGTTTTATATTTACGTTTACATGTCGTTATCTATGGTTTCTAAATTACTTTTCACTTCATATTTATAGTTCAATTATTATCATGTTACTAAAGTATGTAAAATAATATATTTATTTTACAATATTTAAATCTTTTGTCACTGTTTGCTTTATACGATTTCTAATTTTTCGTACTTTTTTTATATGAAAGTTTAAAAGTTTCCTTCGTTGTGCTAAATATTAAAGTCCATTATATCCGAGCATACACAAAAAAAAAAAGAAGAAGCTGTTTGCAAACCGAGCGAAAAACTTCCTGTTGACTTGGCGAGTTCATTGTGCAATGAAGCGTATACTTCGCAGTGAAGACCTTCTAAACTTATATATAATAATCCAGTGAAATGCAGTAACGAGTTTCCTTTGAATATATCGCATAAATAATGCAACGATATTATTGATTTAAATATTGTTGCACGCTAGAAGGTTATTCAAATCAAATGTAAAATTCTCGATGCGTGAATTGAATATTTCATCTGTATTTATAAAATATATAAATTATTTTTTTCAAATTTAATTATGATAATATTTTATTTTGCAAATCACATTCGTTTTCTGGTGTTACTGACTGTGATTAATTAGTAATTGAATCGACGTCGACAGTATTGCACGTACATTTGTATTGATTGTTTGGCTTGGTTTTGCGTCATTTGTACTGTTCTTTTTTGTTTTGTTTTGTATTAATACTATTTTATGGTAAAAGCGAATGAGAATTTAAGTTGTGTCGGACGAAAGTAAGTGTTATTCCGTAGCAGTGCAGCAGCGTTTTGAGTAAAACTTAATTTTGTCGAGTGCTTAAAGTACACACAATAGAGATTGCCTTTGTTTTGGGAACTTTTAACGTTCATAAATATTCACAAGCAGTTTATCCTGGAGACGCAGTCATTATAAATAAGGATTATGCACTCGCACGACTTATCGTTTCCAAAAGGGATTTTCCATTCACGGATCCAGTTATCAGCGACTAACGACGTCTTCTCGTTTGTTCCAGGAAATATGCCTCGTCGTTTTTTTCGGAGTCGAGTACTTGGTGAGGTTGTGGTCTGCTGGATGCAGATCGAAGTACATGGGATTTGCAGGTCGTCTTCGATTCATCCGGAAACCTATATGCATCATCGGTATGTATCTACACAATTTACAATATTAGTTTAAAGGTTTAGAATGAGAATTTATACGTAAGTTGTTGTTTCTGTCTATAATATAATTTAGCCAATTAGTAATTTGATATAGCTCGAAACGTTGCACAGAATTGATGCTTAGGAACACGAATAATTACTTCGGAAGGGCCGGCGGTAAACCCTTAATATCCCTCATTACAGTCCATCATTTCAGACCACATCTAATCCAGCGTTACATATTTACAATCGAAAAGATTCCTAATAAAAATTCGATGGAATGTAAACTTTAAAAAGTAGAGCATTAACGATTGGAGTTAGTAATAAATAATATTACTCGCTCAATACGATGCATTTGGTTAAGGTTTCGTGAATAAATCATGAACGTCGAAGGTTATGTATGTCTTTATGGGTCAGGAGCGTTTGCAGTAAAAACGTGATGAAAAACAAAGCAACAACAAAAAAAAAACACGGAAAGTACAATAATGCGTACAGAGAACAATAGCACACGCTCCGAAAAGCGTAGCGGCTTTCAATTATTAAACAACAAATTAAAAACGCTTTTCCCTTTGTCGTGTAATCAATTTAAGCCTCGTCACGGCATGTAATTGAATTCCAGCAAAACTTCCTGTTTGTCCTCAAAGGAATTTGTTTAGGGTTAAGATTTTAATCTAGCGGTAATATTTTCTTTTTTTGTAAATTAATTTCTGAAATTGAACGACGATTAAATTGCGCATCCATTGTGAAATTCTCATTTATCTTTATAAAGGGGGCTAAATAATTTAAGGAGATTGGATTGAAGGGTCGCCTGAGTTATTGTATTATTATTACATACAAAAACAATGTTGAATGATGATGAAATCAAATGTCCAATTACGATTAATTAATGAACGGTTTCGGTTCCGTGAAATATTCCAAGTGCTTCGGCTTTGTGACGGAACTTGATGAAATATTCAAGGCGTTGCATCGATGAAATTATTGTACGTAAATACTTTAGGTAATATTAATTAAATATCTCTCTGTTTCCAGATTTAATCGTCGTCGTGGCGTCGATAGTCGTGCTAACCTACGGCTCCAATGGCCAAGTTTTCGCCACATCCGCCATCAGGGGAATTAGGTTCCTTCAAATACTTCGCATGCTGCACGTAGATAGACAGGGTGGCACGTGGAGATTGTTGGGATCAGTAGTCTTCATACACAGACAGGTTAGTTAATAAGCGATGTTATTTCAGTGTGTGTGTGTATCCAAATCAGAAACTTTCCTGAAACAACATCTGCTCCAGATCTGTACAGCTAGGTTGAGGCGAATTTGGGATAATATAATTCAGGGAGAGAGAGAGTGAAAAAATATGATGAAGTGTAAGGAACAGGTTGAATATTATCGCAAAAGCCATTTTCGTTTTTCCGAAAGTTTTTCCGGCTGCTGCTGCTGCTGTTTCTGGTTGTCGATCGATTAATGCATACGTTGTTTTATTTGGGGTTGGAATGAGTATGCATATATACGTGTATGTTTCGGGGGGTTTATGAGAGCTAGTCATTAACGTTACGTCTGGATAATTTATACCGATTAAGTGGCCACCCAAATTAATTTCACCAATCCACGCATCGCAAGGGCTTTCCGAACTCTCCGGATTTGAGAGGGTCTCCGCCATCAAATATTTATACGGTTATTAAATAATTTACCATTTCTGCGAATCCCCTTTCACCTGCAATGCATGAACACGTCACACACTTAACTAACTCTCTCTGCTCTTGTGTTTTTGCAGGAACTAATAACGACGCTGTACATCGGTTTCCTCGGGCTGATCTTCAGCAGCTACTTCGTATACTTGGCGGAAAAGGATGCGGTGGTTGCGGATGGCAAGAACAACTTTTCCAGTTATGCGGATGCCCTCTGGTGGGGTGTGATCACGGTCACCACCATCGGGTACGGGGATACCGTACCGAGGACGTGGATGGGGAAAATAGTGGCCTCCTGCTTCAGTGTATTCGCCATTTCATTCTTCGCTCTTCCAGCTGTAAGTCCGCATTTGCATTATTAATCGTCGCGCGAAGAAACACGGCCGAGTCGACCTCTGTTATACAAGACAATGAGGCCCGAAACCTGAGAAATTCCTTTTCGTAAATTGTTCATGGCCATCTTAATAATGCATCGCCAGCAATCTCGGCATCGTTCAACTTGTTATATAAGAGTATTAAAGATGCAGGAACACGCGTGAAATTATTTCTGTACTCTTTGCCTGCTGGCATATATACATTCAATTCCTTTTTTTTCTCTCTCTTTCAAATATACTAGAAGAATCCTGACTAGATACAAACAAATTTAATTATGAAAACCATTTTTAAACACATTTTAAACATAACTTAAAAATCGTACTTTTTTAAACAACTTTGACCATTGATTTTAGAAAGAATTTATTAAAAAAATAAATTAATTCGCTTTAAAATTAATATCAGATAATTCTCAATAAGTACTGTATATATATAGTATAATTCAGACTAAATTGATTCTTCGAATTCCTGGAACTCTAGCTGCAGTAATTGTAATTACTTTGTTATTTAAATAGGTAATATTATTGGTAATATCTAAAATTGCATCAGATATATTTTATTTGATAGAAATCCCTTTTTCACGTTCAACTGAGTTCAATATTGAAAGGGAATAACGACCTTGCGCTGCTTCTCCTTGGAGAAATCAAAATCTCTCTGTAAATTCAGTAGTCCTCTCCGCTCTCGCGTGCCAATAACTCTCAACTGCACGAAACGTGATTCAGTGGATTTAAAGTGGATAAAGATCAGGTTAAGAATCATCCTTTTGTGGACGGTCCGTCGAACGCGCATGTTACGCTTCATTAAATATAATCCGATCCGAAGCGGACAAAAAAAAAATGTATAGAAATAAAAATTGAACGTTGCGATGGATCAGCAAACTTGAATGTTAGAGATATTGGAACATTTGCACGATTCGGTGTTTTTTTTTCTATTTATCGTGTGTGTATGTTCTCTGTTTTGAAGGGTATTTTAGGATCGGGCTTTGCATTGAAAGTGCAACAGAAACAGCGACAGAAGCACTTCAATCGTCAAATACCCGCAGCGGCGATGTTGATCCAGTGTCTGTGGCGATGTTACGCTGCCGACAAGAGCTTCAATTCCTCGGCAACATGGCAGATCTATCTGAAGGACACCAACTCGAATTGCAATCAATCTTCGGGCACATCTAATATAAATCTACCTTTATCCAAAGTAAGGCTCACTTAGATAACATGCTCAACTCATCTGTGCTGCTCTATTTACGATCCTTATTAAGATATTTATAAAGCGAAATTTAATACGTCAGATAGAACGTCCCCTCATTAAATTTAAGGACGAAGCATTAAATCTACCTTAATGAATATCTTGGTAATTATCTATGCTAATACAAAATTTATTAATATTCAAGCTTATTTCTCAAAATTCTAGTATCAACCACTACAGTTAACTCTTCTATGCACTCTTCGAGTAATATTTAAATTCCAGATTCAATATAAATCATATTTTAGAGTTCATCCTATAATTTACTTCAATATTCTAGATTCATTCAACAGCGAGATTGATTTCAAGTAAATTTAATTGAAATTTCTAATACTAGTTTATCCAAATAATACAAATAAAAAGATCGCTCGTTTTATGTTAAAATTGGATTTGTGTAACAGCAGCGTGTAGCCGGTTTTATTTAAAATAACTTTAAACAAAATAGAATCTGGTATCGGCAAATTGTTAACGGAATATATTTTTTTTTTAAATCACAAATTTATACTAGTTGAAAACAAATATACAATACATTAAAATCTAGTTGTTCTATTTTATGGACTGTTTGCGTCAGTGATTTAAATTACAATAAGTTCAATATCATATCAGATGTAAAACAATCAGAATATATATTTTCTTAATATTTGATCATAATTTCTTGAAAAATAAGTTAACTTCGTAAAATATAATGTTTTATAGTATATTTAATGTTAATCGAATAGTCATTTTTCAGAAATCGTCGGAAACGGCAATTTCCACAAAATCAGATTGAAGACAAACTAATTTTATATAGGATCGATCCAGCGATTTGAATGCATTTAATGAAGAGAGCTTTTCGCACTGCGAAGAATATATATATATACGTTTTTTACTCTTTCGCTGTTTACTTTCAAGTCTTTGTTTGTACCTATAGAAACTCGCCTGCATAGAAGTTGTGGTGAAGATGTAGCAAAAAAAGGATCGGCATTGCTTTGTAAATTACACGCACACTGATAAACCACTTCAATTACAAATTCTCATCAAAACAAGTTGATAGTTTGAAAGCGGCGCACTTCACTTGCGGGCACGCTCCAGGCTTTTAATTTATTACTGTTTTCCCGTTGATGATACTCTTGTAGTGGAGTAGTTGAAGCTGTTGTACTACGTTAGTTTTAGAGTTGAGGCTTGCTTTAGTACTTTTTCTTTTCTTTTTTGAGACACCTCTAGATTGTGCCAAAACCAAAAGTAAGTGTTATGAGGAAAAGTTTGTGCTGTCCTAGTGTTAATAGGCTAGTTATAGAAAGCGATGTTTGGTGTCTCGGTGTTAAGTCTGCATGGGTTTGGGTCAGTCCCTGATATTGCAGGTGGCGAAAAAGGCGTCGGTGTTGAAACGACGGAAGTCGAGGAACAGGATGGAGGCGCCGGGTACACCGCAGGGAGACCAACCTCCGCTTCCTCCGCCACCTCGGGCTGTCGAACAGAACTTGGACACGAATGACGTTGTTTTCTACATGGAAGAGCCCAAGGCCGGTGAGATTCTCATTATAACTTTTTTCTCCTATGTTTCTTTTTGTTCTCTCTCTCTGTCTCTCCATTTTAATGAGCCACCCCGTCGCCACCAACCGAGCTGAAAGGATAATTGGTTATTGTGCGGCATTGTCTTAGCTAACAGCTTCTTCCCTTCAACCTTTAAAATAATATTTACATTTTCTTAATTGAAACTCTAATTATAGCATATCCGTCGGATTTCGTGAACGTATTGAGTGACCTCGCGCTGCACAAAAGACGAAGATTTCATTTTCTCAAATTGGGCACACTTTTGAAAGGAGGAAAAAACTCGAACTTTTCTTTCCACCGGCTGCAACGAAGAAAAGCCGATGAATTGTACCCCAAAAAGCGTCCCTATTGTGTGACACTCGCGACGCGGCGTCAGAGGTTGCTTCATCCAGTTCTTTTATTGCTGATGTGCTCTTATATTAAATTTGAAATTTAAATTTGCCACAATAGCTATACTTAAAAAGAACCTTTTAGAACCTTTTTATATTCTCGTAACTTTGATTATCAAATAACTTTAATATGGATGATAATATTTCTTAATTTTACTATAGAAATATTCTTGTTCTAATATTAACCTTTATAAATAATAATTATAAGTCTAAAGTTATTTTTCGTCTATTTTGTCTGGCAAATTACCGCTGCGTTCCGAAAACGAGCAGGTAAAGTAAATGCCATGGCCAAAGTTTTAGTCCGTAGAGACCTACGATGTATAATATACATACAGTGGTGCCCTATACAAACATCATTACTCCTTCGCCTTACTACCTTTAACCAGTTATTATCAAGCAATTGTGTCTTAGTGAAACAATTGTTAAATTGTTTAGTTTAGTACAATGGAATTTTGACTAAACATTTATTGTGTTAATTACAATACATTTCTGCAAGACTTGAAACTGGAATAAAAACATTCATATAAATGTACATTTTTAACAATAATTATACCATTATGAAAATAATTACATGATTCATCTCTTGTATTTTAAGGTATAATTATTATTGAAGTTATTTAAATAAATAACGTACGTTTATAGAAAAAAGGTGGAAACGACAATTAAAGAAATGTATCTCTCAACAATTTCTAGGTGAACGTAAATGTAACCTACTTTTCTGCTTTTGTAATATACTACATATTTTAAGCTGCTTGAAGTGAAAAAAAACTAATTACATTTTTGAAGGTGTTGTCAGCCCTGTCCGAAGTTTCATCTATTAGAGTGAACGATATTGTGAACAGGGATCTGCAATGTTGTTGTGCCTCGATTCCCTTTCATCTTATTTTCTTGTTGTTTTTTTTATCTTCTTCTCAAATTGAATTCGCTTTTGCTGTTGTCAGGCACTCCAAATAGAATAAGACGTGGTGATAGGGAGAGCGCCCGCGGGGCCATCTTCACTAGCCAAACGAGCACAGTCACCGAAGCCGCCAGCGACGATATCGACGATCTGGACGGTGAACTTCCAAGGGTCACACAGTAAATTCATTTCAAATATATCATCCATCTTTTGTTGACACACTTTAATCGTTCCGCAGATTAACCGAAGCACACAAGAATGCCATAAGGGCAATAAGGAAGATCAAATATTTCGTAGCCAGGCGAAAGTTCCAGCAGGCTCGAAAACCGTATGACGTGAGGGATGTTATCGAGCAGTACAGCCAGGGGCATCTTAATATGATGGTTCGAATAAAGGTAAATTTAGCAAATAATCATTAACCCAATAGAACTTTATTAATATGAAATGCATACAATATGAGGAAATGCGAGGAATGTTTCATTCATAAGTATTCAAAGAAGAAACTGGCTATAAAATTACATGCAAGTTTTCGTAATCCCATAAACTAAATTGAATCAAAGATATTCTATACTTTTCTTAATGTACCCGCGAAATGGGAATACAAGAGCGGTGAAAAAAAATGTATATAAAAGGATTCTTAACCATGGGGGGAACGAGAAGACGAGCTCGCAATTCCGCCCTTAAAAAGGATACGCGTCATCTCGTCGCGTTCACACAGAAATACGTGTACGCACGTACACACCCTTTTTCATCTGCTTACGTGTGCGCGCATAAAGTGTTTGGAAAGTAATTTCCAATTTTCGCCTGTTGCAGGAGCTTCAAAGGAGATTGGATCAGACCTTAGGGAAGCCGGGCAGCTACTTGGCCGGAATAGATCGAGTTGGCAACGTAAAGCCGATGACGGTCGGCGCACGTCTCTACAGGGTCGAGCAACAGGTAAAAAAATATTTCAACTTTATTACCATAATTTCAATTTCAATATTAAAATTATTTCTTTAGCTATGTCATTAGGGATTCTCTTATTGCACCTTTTATATACAGTAAGACCTCGTTTAGGGCTACCTGAATGGTTTTCCAATTGGAGGTTACATAACGATGTGAATTAGTAACCATAATAGATCCGATCATATCATCATCATTTCATCTCCCCCAATGTGTATCGATTTTGACATAATCACTCAACTCTCTGCAGAAGGGATATGTTGAAGTCTAACTGAATGTTTATAAAATGAATAGTTGAGATCTTAGTAATTAGTTGATTAGTTTTACTGATGTGAATTTAATGAAATGATTGTTATTTGATTGCAGTTGGGTAACATGGACAAGAAGATCGATTCGTTGACGTACGTCCTGAATGCCCTAGCACAAAAGCAGCAGGTGTCGCTGCGTAGCATCGAAGACGATGTCTGAGAAGAACGGAAAACGGGAAGGCCGCTGCTGTCGGTCCTCCTGGAATTCAAATTGCGCGGTACAAAAAGAAAGAAATCCAATCATAAAACGCTGTATTCCAAAAACGCTTGATATTAGCAAATCGGGGATTAGATTAACTATCTGTGGTGCGCGAATCAACGTCTCTTCTTAAAACATTAGATTTCTAATAAGCTAAGTACTACGTATGAATAATACATTTAATGAAAAAAAAACGTAAGAAAACATATCCTCCTTGAATTTGAAAAACTTCAATAACTATTTTATTTTTTCTGTTTTAATAACTTTTCTACAAGCAATAATTATCTATATCTAATTGAAACGTATTTATAAAAAAATAAAAAACAAATTGTTTTTTACAAGAGTGCGATTTCTATTGCGCGAAATAACTTTATTAGTGCTTTCGTTATACATTATGTTTTTGTGGTTAAAGAGTCAATAATCTTATATACTTATATATATCATGGTAATTATGGGCACACCTTTGTAAATACTATTATTATTATTATACAACATTACAATTATATTATATACATATTATATACCATTTTAATGATGACGATAACTTAGGGATTTCTAAAAGTGAACTTTAACTATACTAGATCGTGCCTATTCTAAACATGTAGACTCTTAGGTACTATTGTTTCTTACACTGATATTATTAATAATTAATTCATTTGAAAAAGGAATCGCGCCAATGTGATTTATTTCTCTATATAGATACGTAAGCTCTATTTTATAGTACTTATTTTTAAGGGAAAAACGTTATAGGTTGCGTACTGTGATGAGGTCTGGATTCTTCTACTTTATATTATATAAGCTTTATTTATATAAATAATCAACGAATGCAAGTGAATTAGCTCGAAGAGAAGAAGCAATGCACTTTCAATTCAAGTCCCATCGGAGTACATGGAATTTAATGTATATAATTACATATACATACATATATTAATAAAACGGATTTTTTTGATTATGCCGAAGTCAATACGAATTGATTGCTACAAAAACATGATTTTGTAGAGAGACACGTGGCTTCTACACATGGCAACTATCGCTCTTAATGATAGATAATTATTAAAATTAAATTTTAATAAGGAGAAATTAAATAATTTGTGTGGAAAATGATTTAAACGAAAATGGTCAGATGAAAATGTTAAAACATTTAGCAAAGAAGAAATAACGTAGAGAAGAGTAATTTTAAAAATTAATAAAAATGAAGTCAATGTCCATGCTAGAATTGATTTACCAAATATTTATAAAAGTAGAAATATTTTATTAAAAATAATAGAAAATTAGTAAAAAGATGTTACAAATTGAAAGAAGAATATACTACTACATACATTATAAATTAGAGTATAAAATGAATATATGTACACTTTACAAATAATTGTTATTATTAGTTGATTTCATAAGTGGTCCTTATCAATATTAATCTCATTATTATTTTATAAATTTTTCTAATCGTCCTGGAATGAAATTACAAATATTTCCAAATCTTTGTTTTTATACTAATCATATTTATTTTATAAGGCACCACTAATAAGAATGTTTTTGTAACTTGTGTCTTTCCACTACTTTAAATTGCTAAATCTTTTAAACTTTTCATTTGATCAACGTACATAGATATATAAATATTGGTCTTGTATTGTAAATTATATAATATTACATATATATATTTAGATATAAAAACACACGGAGTGCCTCTCATCTGTGATCTTCACTTGTTTTTCGCAACCACTTATATTCAACCGAATTATATAGCAATCCTTTGGACCAAAACAACCTACAAAAAGAAAAAAGAAAAAAACTGAGAAGAACAAAAAAAAAGAGAAGAAGTTTATTATAATGCACATACGCCTGCTTGCAAACACATCCCAGATATAGAACAAAATTTGTTTGTTCAAATATGAAACTACTAATGATGTAATTAAAGTTTTTTTCTTTAATTAATCTTCACTCAATTTAATTCCAATTATCTAGTTCTGTTCTCGTTTCTTTAAAACTTAAATTTATATAAAAAAAAAATGCAAATAAATAAAACTTAATAATAAGAAGGATGGGTATAAAAGAGATATATATATATATACACAATAAAATGAGAATGTTTTAATGTTGTTATAAAGCAAGATCAGAAAGCCGAAATTGGACCAAAGCTTGATAAGAATAAAACAAAAAAGCTTATGAAGGAAGAAGAAGTAAAAAAATATAACAATGTATACTTTTTATTATATAATGAACTGTTAGGATGTTTTCGGAATGTTAATTTCTTTTCTGATCAACAATTTGAAAGTGCCCTATTGTATTATTGCATATTTCAATCATATACCGTAGAGGCCTACATTTTACGAACAAATCTTTTTTTTTTTTTTGAATAGAAAACGTTGCTTCCTGCAATTGAAGTACGTACATTTCTTTCTTTCTTTCTTTCTGATAATAATGTTTCGTTCCACTTAATATTTAACGAATTGTTTTCTACTTCGATACTTTTACGAATTTTTGTAGTGAATGCGTGCCTGTTGTTGTTCTTGACTTTTAGTGATCTACTTGATAATCGACTTGGTTAAGTTTATTGAATTGAAAATCTTGTAAAGATTCATTCCTTTCACTCTATTGTACATATTTATTAAACAAAAAAAAACTACATGATTACGATAATCAATAATTTACAACAAGAAAAAAACTTATTGAAAGAATGAGAAAAAAAAAATATATTAAAAACACACAAAAGAAATAATAATTAATTAATTAATAATAAATTAAGTAATAAACACTGCTTTTTTTGAATAGATGACTTAAATCTTTGGAAAATAATAAATTATTTCAATTGATCCTTTGTTTCATTTTCTAATCCCTTATTGGTCTGTAATCAGTAGCCTAGTATCCTCAACCACCACAAATTTTGTTGGTTTTTGGGAATCGAACCAACGACCTTTTGTATCAAAAATCTCTATTACCTACACTATACGAGGTGTTCCTGTATAACGTTATGAAAAATATGAATAAGTGTTCGATGTGTTGCCTAACTATTTCTAACCTCTACATCTATTTAATTCAAGTATAACCTAAAAGTTAGGTGAACTTCATCAACAATGTCTTTAGTCAATTTAAAACAGGTTTGAGATTATAATATTACATGTTAATTATATACTGTAACAATATATTTTCAGATTTTAACAAAATGTTCGTTACAACAAACGCAGCGGAGTTTACTTCACACCACAGCTATTTGCAACAGGGTACAATCGGGCAGATACAGAATTACTGCAAAGAAAGATTTTCCACTTACATACGAAATGGCAAATCCTCCTCATCAAATTGCCCATAGGAAATCGTGGAATTCATGGAACACATGTAAGAACATGCAAATAGTATTTGTAAATCTTATATCATGTTTGTAATTTTAGCTAATTTGCAAGGAGGTTTAAGATCATCTGAGACAGCCGTCGAAGATATGTTCATTAGGAAGTTTATGTTGGGCACATGGCATGGATTGTTCGTATCTGAAATTATTGTTAAGAGGCAACACAACATGATCAGAGTTGCTGGTATCATCAGACAATCCATCAGTCCAAGGAAGGTGTATTTCTTAATTGGATACTCTGAAGAGTTACTTAGTTATTGGTTGCAATGTCCAACTAAAATTGAATTACAAACTGTGGCTGATAGGAAAGATGTTATTTTCAAATATATTTAATTGTAATGTAATTAGTAAATAAAAAATTAGAAAACTAATTGTATATTTTATGCATTATTACATTCAAATAAAATGTTTTAAAGAAACTAAAGTTACATAAGCAATTAAAAATATAAAACTAATTAAGACAAACAAACATAATGAATGTAAAAAGACTAATAAGTTTGAAGAAGTAATTCCAGTTAAAGCAAAGGAAAACATAATTACTTTTCCTTTTTGTAATTAATTGAAAAAAAAAATAGGAGGGATTTACTGAAAAGAATAAATGTAAACTAATTTTTTGTAGTTTATATTGAGCATTTATACACAAACAACCCTGTATTAATTAAATAGACATTTTATTCAATAAATATAACTACTATAATTTACTTCAAGAGTATTTAGGCACTTTTTTTTTGTTTCAACAATTAGAACAACATTTTATGTACATTATTCATATTATTAAGAATTAATAAATACTTCCTATTATAAATAATAATTAATAATCCATAATATTGTATGCACTGATTTGTGTACATTATGTATACTAATCTATTTTTATATAATGTATATATGTTTGTTGTTTAAATATTTAGATAAAAGGTCTTATCACAAACATGGTTTTCATTATATTTTATAAGCATAAACGAATACTTAATTCAGTAATAATACAATTAACAATTGATATAATTCATGATTTATAAAATCCACATAAAAAAAAAGAAACCATCCATCTGCATACACGGATTGCGTGAACAATTTCTAAATAAGATTTACAAATGTCTTTTAACTGCGTCAATTTGGTCCAACAGAAACTTACAAACTAAAACATTAATTAATTATGTTGTGGGTAAATGCAAAATTTTAAATTTCCCTTGGAGCTATTTGATCCCAAACTAATGTTAAATGTATATATGTATATAGTTGTGAACTGATAAGAGACTAGAATTATTAGCACCATGATAACACGCAAATATATTTGCTTCCCAAAATCTTTGGTTAGATAAAGTTCAGGGTGGATTTGAGTCGCCTTCGATTCCAGGACTTGACAAATTTGATTCCAATTCCGGTTCAAGGGACAGCGGTTCTTCACCTTCGGGTCTTTCCGCTCCCTCTTGTCCTTCGGATACGTTGCCTGGCAGATAGTCCTTCCAGCTTCTGAATAAGTACCTGGTAAACTTCCGAAGTTGCCTGAATTTGCAGTACGTCGCCCCTTCGGCAGATTCCAGTTGCTGAGTTTGAATCAAGAATCCTTTCTCCTTGAAAGTCTGTTCTAGCTTTTCGCGTTGCAATGATTTTCGTGACTTTCTTTTCTTTGTCCTGGGCGTGGTTTCCGAAGAGATGGAAGGCGTGGGCTGCTGAATTTCCGGATTCATCATGAATTCTTTTCCCGCAAATTCGGTTGGCGATGTGGGATATATTTTCTCGCCGCTCGCTTGAAGGAAAGCGCCTGTGCTAGAACATTGAGCGTTGTTTATTCGTTGCTGCAGAGTTTCTCTCGGGAAGAATTCGTAGCCGCGCATACTTTTATCGCCTGTTCCACTGTAGTAACAGAAATTACCACCAGAATCCACTGAAAGCATCTTTTTCTCCTGTAAGCTAGGCTTCGCGCCACCTGTAAATTTAAATTTGCATATAGACACTTCTGTAGCTGGATTATTGGGATTTTCCGTTGGAATTGGTGGAATAAATATCGCACTTCGCTTTCTCTTCGCTGGTGTCTTATCAGTACTGGTGGCATTACGTTTCGTTTTCGTCTCCGGTTTTTCCTCGTCTTCGCTGGTCTCCGATTTTCTGGGTTTTGTTTTTGGAACTATTTTTCGAAAGTGTTGGGCTTCTTGTGGAGGCGTTTGATTGTTATTGTTGTTGTTGTTGCTGTTATTATTATTGGCTGCCATTTTTTGGTAATATAGAAGTTGTTGTTGAAGTGCCATTGGATGTATAAAAATACTAGCGTTCGGCCAATAAACGGGACCATTTTCAGGTAATTTTATGGAGTCCGGTGAGAGAACAGGTGGGTGCGATGGATCCGGAAATTTAAAGTCTTTAATCGAGGCAGGTGATGGAGTTTCGTGCACAAATTCAACGTCGTCGTCGCTTTGGGGCTCAGACTTAACTTCAATAATATCAGGCTTATCTAATAACCGTATATTCAATTGATCCATATCGCGGATACACAGATTAAGTGGTTCATTCTGATGAAGGGCTTTTTTCTTAGTGGCTAAAACTTCCTTTTGTCGCTTAGATTCTTGGGTCAGTCTTTTTTCTAGTAAACTGCTTATAATTCGATTTTGTACATCGCTCCTGTTGAAATTGTCTGTGACAGTTTCGGGGAGCTTCGGCTCTATCTTTTTCACCGGATCTTTATTAATAATGCTCTTGGCGTTCGGTGTTCCTGGAAATATAGTGCCATAATTCTTGTAAATCAAATGGCAAATATCGGCCTTTTTAGGCTTCCTCCCTCTTCTCGGTTTGGAATTATCTAAAGTCATTTCACCCATGTAGGGCAGATCCTGGTACTTCACTATCCTGCTGGCATTTGGAGGCGTGTTGGCTGGTTTGGAATGCTGCTCCGACGCCTGGTTGACGTGCAACTTCTTCTGGATTTCGTTTTGCATCAGGGTAATCCTCTGTAACCAAGATTGGATGGACTCGTTCGGCTCTTGGGCTTTCTCCTCGTCTGTATCTGTGGACGGTGGCGAATCAGGCACCATCTTCTCGACTTCCGTCCCTAAACCGTTCAATTTATGTTGTCCAGAAGGAGAGCCTCTATAGAAAACAAAATAATTGGATTATTTTAATTGAAAAAAACATGGTCCACTTATTCAAACTCACTTTAACTCTTCAATAGATGCTCCGCTTAATATTAGTTTATCTATAGAAGTGTCAGAGAAAGTCATGCCTGTTGTTTCCGCTTTGAAGCTTACTTCCTGTTGTTCCTCGGACTGCATCTTTCTTTCTGCAACAATTATCGTTATTAATTTAAAATATTTCGTAATCTGCAGTAGAGTAATGGCAACTTAATGGTAGAAACGTGTAACAGTAAAAGAGAGAACTGATATATGTCACGCGAATTATTAATAGTTTCAATCCTTCCGAAACAAATAATTAATGTTTATAAGTTGATGTATAAATTGCAAAAGAGTGGAATTTTGTTTAGTATTACTTGAAATAAACTTAAGTCAATTAAATAAACTGGTGTATGTGAATGAAATGATTCCGTTATTCCGGAAGCAGATTTGTGGGTAAAGAGAAATATATCGATGATGACTTACATCATTTGGTATATTCACGAAACACCATCACCAACACCTTTTGGTCACAGTTGGGTTACTTTGATTGGCACATGATGATGGGACACTACGACAGAACGCGGATAAGGTTTGGAACGAGCTTTTGGAAATGTATGGACAACGAATTCGAGGTAATTTTTGGCTCTTAGTCGCAATACGTTGTGTAGCGGCGCCGTAGAATTCGTATACGAGCGGTTATCCGTAGAAGGCTCGGAGCGTTCGGAAATAGCGTCCCGACGCCCTCTCCACTTACTCTATAGGAAGGTATATGCTGTTTTAGGCGCTTGCTGTAACACGAGATAGTACCATATTTAGTATTGGGCATGTCCGAAGTTCTATTATTAAACTTTGCGGCGCGTTCCCGCAATAACGCATTCGGAAAGGAAATATTCGTAAAGAAGCGAAAAACGGGAAGGCGTCCGCGCCGCACCGCACCGGCAACTGGAGATTACTTGATTTATTTTTACGCGCCATAGTATTTCGGCCGACAATTGGGTTGTACTTCTCGATTCACCAATGAATGAATGAATTTCCTCCGTTGCAATTCAACTGTTCCTCGATCCGAATGCACTGCCAAAAAATCAATTCCACAAATTTAATAATAAATGCTGATTCGAAATTTGCTATTAACTAAATGACAAACCGTAGACCTTAATGAAGACACCGGAATACATAGCTCTTCCACCCGTCACAATACACGCTTCAATAATATTCTGCATGATGATGCTATAAACAATATTGTGTGTGTGTTCGTGTATAAGGTCAGTTCCAACAAGAATAATTTATATTATTAAGTTTTAACTAAAGGTCAAAGTTATTTGCTGGGCGTATAACGGATACAAAACAATTGTCGCTTTACGTGCTTCGTGCGTTCATTTAAAACGTAAAATCTTGCGTAGATCGCCGGCAACGAAAAACAAATAAAAACAAACGTTTCTTACACAAATATTCCCATTGTAAACACGATCTTAAATAACGCAACAATTATATACCCTTAGGTGCACAAAATTGCATTATAACATTTCTAAATAATAGAAAGTATAAACAATAATTTTACAGATCTGTCTATAAGAATAAACACTACTTTATACCGGATAAAATTAGTATACGTATTTTTATATTTACATGATATATAAAACTTTGATTTTTTTAATTAATTTTTATATAATCATAAATTTTTAATAAAATTTGTTTAAATCTTAATTTTACAATGATAACCAAAGAACTATCGACCGTTGTTTTTAAGAAACAAAATAAAAATGACAACAAATCTGTATACAAAAATTATAAAACTTGAAACATGTTAGTTAAAAACTTTAAGAGTAAATAGTTTAGGAATTAATGTATTTTTTTTTCAGACAAAATATTGAAAGTTTTAAAAGTAAACGTTATTATTGATTGATCGATGTGGTATATGTATATATACTCATAAATGATTTTATCTGAGGTTATTCAATAAGGTTGCACATTTTTATGACCGCAACGCCTGTGCACGTCCACATCGTACACTTTTCACTCGCTGCGTTACACAGAAATTATGAATAAATTAAAGTTACGGGTAAGTGGATTTCAATAAATGCATTTTCTCGGTGTGCATAGGTGGCGATTTAATTATTTGATAGTGGATCGATTGAAAACCGTTCCACTTTAGAAATTAGCCACGGTCTGGGGGCCGGCTGTAAATTGTAAAGGATTTAGTTGTAAATGTCGATTGGAAAGCAATTATCAAAGTTAAATTATGGCCGTCGAACGTGGCAGAAATTCCATTCTTTATATGTGGATTATGTTCATGTGTTCGATCGAGTATGAGAGCTCCACTCAGGCCGTGGGCGTACGAAATTATAGCAGTTATGCTAATGTGATAAGATACTGGACACTGAATTATTTATTATGTATTATTGCTATTACAATTTAACTTACTTGCATGAGCACTGTCCAAAAGAGCGCAATTCATAGCGACACTATTTTGAAACGAAACAAAAAAAGTTAAACAATAGTAAAGAAAAAGTGTCTCTAATACAACATAATTCATATTAACTGTTGCTTTTCAGATATGATTAATATTGTATTATTTAAATTACGTTACATTACTTTAACATGTAAATTGAAAATTATTGAAAATCCAATTTATTTTATCAGTGTTCCTCATTTACATGAATTATTTTTGTTAATTTGCAAATTTTTTAAAATAATTTAAATTGTTAAATGTTAACAATTGTATGTTTTGTGTTTGTTACAGAATAGAATTGTAAGCCTTGAAGAAAATTAAAATATTTTATAATAACAGCTGCACGAACAGCGAGTAGGTAGACGTTACTATTTATTATTTTTTTTGCATACATAAAATCAATTACTTGTCCCAAAGAACATGCTGATCCGTATATTTTTGTCACTTGTAAATTAGTAATTTATGTATGTTTATTTTTATCTGGCAGGAAGATCATGCGACGTTATTATTTTTGTATTGAGTAAATCACTGCTTTTTCGAATGTTAAATTTCATTTTTTTACAGTCGAATGGATGAAACCACAATAATGTTTGAATACTCTCTATATTTCCCAAATATCCACCTTTCATAAGCATCTTTTATATTCATTCTATGTATTATAGTTTTCGAGAAAATCAATGAAATGTGAAAACACTTTTTCGAACGTTATTTTTTCAATTTTTCAACTTTGAACGTGAATTACAGCTATATGGATAAGAGAACATTAATATGTCTATATTTGCTACATTCCCCAAACATTCAGCTTTCATACGCATTTTTTGGATTCATTCTATTTATTATAGTTTTTGAGAAAATCAATAAAATGTGAAAACTCTGCTTTTCGTATGTTATTTTTTCAATTTTTTAAATTTGAACGCGAATTACAGCAATATCGATAAAAGCACAGTAATATATCAATACTTGCTACATTTCCCAAATATTGAGCTTTCATATGCATCTTTTGGATTCATTTTATCTATTATAGTTTTTGAGAAAATCAATGAAATGTGTAAACTCTGCTTTTTCGAACGTTATTTTTTCAAGTTTTCAACTTTGAACGCGAATTACACCAATATGGATAAGAGCACAGTAATATATCACTACTTGATACATTCCCCAAATATTCAGCTTTCATATGCATCTTTTGGATTCAATTTATGTATTATAGTTTTAGAGAAAATCAATGAAATGTGAAAACACTGCTTTTTCGAACGTTATTTTTTCAATTTTTCAACTTTGAACGCGAATCTATTATAGTTTCCGAGAAAACCACTGCTTTTTCGTATGTTAATTTTTCATTTGGAATTTGAGAGTGAATTACAGCAAAATGGATTAAATTTAAATCCGACGCTTTCGCCGAGACACATAAACTTGATGACTACAAATTTTGAGTTAAATTTATATTTATGATCACACTTTAATATAGAATTACTGCTCTGAATGCAAATATTATAATAGACCTTCAAACCAAATAACAACTTAATTGTTACTCTCTAATTGGATCTAAATTAGAGATTTGTAATCATATATTGTATTTCATATAATATTTATTGAAACAATCAAATATAAATCAGTAATAAATTATTAAATATATTTTAATTATAATGTTTATTATTGCAATAGCTAAAGAATAGTAAACAAAGTAATTAAAGGGTTCTTGACTATACGTTTTGTCCTATATTTGAAATTTACTGAAATGTAGAAGTAAGAATATATCTTTAGTACATCGAATATAGCTATGATGATAAAAATCGTATACAAAGAGAGAGATAAACTGAAACTAGCTAAACAAAATGGTAGGTTTTTTTAGAACGGAACGACTGTGTGAGTAATCAAAGCAATTTTCCGTCGTAAAACAAGAAAAATATTGAAAATCCAGAAATAAAAGTACATCGTTGCCAGCAAAAACTTATGCAATTCTAATAAATATATTCGCACGCATTTTTACATTTCGTTTTGTTTTGCATGAACTGGGAAACAAAACACACAAGAAAAAAGGAAAAATTTTATTTTTTTCTCCTTTAAATATAAACATTGTCCGGCCATCCATGGCGAGAAATTTACGAGAGCCGGAGCAACTTTATAAATAGCGGCGCGCTTATGTCCAGTTCTAGGATATATTTAAAACGACCAACAAAATTACAATTACATCGGCTCTAAATACTATTTCGAATACACAATCGTCGGAATGCTATTTACCACTCTAATAGTTTCAACACCATCCGATGCGGACGATGACGCTAATTTTAGATTCCCGGACGAAAATGCACAGGTAATAATAATAATAATGATGGGGCTCATTGTGCGAGATGATGCAATGTTTGCGTGCTAAAGTCCAGTTGTGTGTGTGTGTGCGGAATTTTAGTGAAAAGTCAATAAAACGGATAATGTAAACAGACTACTGTGAGTCCATTTACTCTCCATTGGAAAAGAAAAATGTAGAATTTGTTTAGAACACATTTACATATGGAAATTATTTCACCACATTATATGTAGATCAATGAATAGATAAGACGTCCACGAGTACTACTTTGTGCATAGTTCCTTATCGCAACGTGTATTTTC
Source organism: Nicrophorus vespilloides (assembly GCF_001412225.1). NCBI lineage: Eukaryota > Metazoa > Arthropoda > Insecta > Coleoptera > Silphidae > Nicrophorus > Nicrophorus vespilloides. Next base: position 280,668 of record NW_017100096.1, on the reverse strand, counting down.
TATTAAATAATAATCTTTATTACTGAAATCTTGAGTCACGGCCTTCTATTCACTGAAGCACATTATCTGGACTTATTAATGGACTATTTATATATTAATTATATGTAGTATTCATATGATCTTTCTATCTAAATAGGTTATCCTAAATATTATGCTTGATATGCAATTATCTTTATTAATTCGCGAAAGTATTACTCGTTCCTATATATTTCCTACTTTCAGAAATACTAAATTATTAAAGAAAGTTAACAAATTATGTTAAGTAATAAAGTTACAAACATTTTAAGAAAATTAGGGCAACTCAAACTAAAGAGGACGACTAGTAAGTCTGCAATGTTTTCTTAATAAAAGTGTTTCATAATTTGAAAATATTATATAATATCAAAACTTGGCTACTTTCGTTACATTAAGGAACTCGTGTTATCACAGAATTAGCATCCCATTTGATCATCGAGTATAAATTTATTAATATTAACTAATTATGATTGAAATAAATGGAACTTCATATTTCTAAATGTTTAGAAAGAAGTGAAAACACGAAGTACGGTATTTGTACGCCGCTTTTGTCATTGGTTATTTCATATTATCTATTGTTCCTATTGGGATCCAAGCGGACAAAAGTTCAACATGTTACACGCTTCGTTCGCCCGCGCCTCAACTTTACCATTTGAAGACTGTTTCCACCGCGTATGGTCTTTCGGAAAGGAAAATATGCGATGCCAGTTTATCCAGAAATGTGCACAGAAAAAAGCCCACGACAACATCATCTTATTCCGCGTAATTTAATTGCCACATTTATCTCATTCACCAATGATGAATTGTCATGTCTTATTCCAGATATATCAATTAGTACCAATATACTATAGTAATTAGTTGACGAGATCCGGTTTCAGCTGCATTCTGTAATCAGGATCAACTCGAAGTTTTTAGATGTAAATAAATTATAAGTAAATGTGCATTCTAATTACTTACCTTCTCAATTATTATTGTAATTTTAGCAATCATTTATTATGGATAGCTTCCGTTAATTGGTTAACGTTTTGCATTCTTTACACACTTTGGCCTGCTTTCCAAGCCAGCTTTGCTTTGCTTTGCCACCTATTCCAATTAATTTCAATTACTGAATACGTTTAATTATCGTCTTACCATAACACAATAATCAATTGCTTCGGAAGCAATCGAGCGTGAGCTTTCTGAAATGGATTTGTTTATCCATTCTTAAAATTATTGAACTTTCGCCGTTTGATCGCTACTAAGAAAATCAAACAATAAGCTATTTACTTGGCAGAATGAGGCAATAGATAAAAGGAGTGAATCAGTGGAGATGATTACCATCTAATTTTTGTTCATATAATAAATTAATTAAAATTATAATTACTTTTCAATAGTCTTATAGTAATTATATACGTACATCATCGTGTTGATCTGAGCATGCATAAATAATTAGTGTAAACCCGATTTCGCCGTGGCACGAAATAATGAAACGGATGATTGATGAGATCATTAAACATACTACCTACAGTCGATTTAGAAAATCATACGCAGAGTCATTAGGTTTTACGTCCTTTTTTTCTACTAGTAAAGAAAAGACATTGCAGAATATTAAAACTTGCTTTCCATCATAAGTTTGAACTTAAATATAAGTACGGTCGTTAGATTTTGCTACATGGCTATAATTTTAAATCAATAACTAACTAACATTTACATATACCAAATACGATAAATAATTTACCTTTTTCTTTACCGTGGGTGTTAAAATTTTAACATGTTTAATTACATAACACATAATATGTAGCTGAAGTTTCTTTTATAGAAAGAGTAAATAAATCTTTATTCTATTTGCATAGTTATATAAACACAATTTCCAAAATTTCACTTCGGATTAAAAACCAATACCAATCAGAATAAACTATGTTAAGGTTCTAGCAACAAATCAAATAATTTATAGATGTTATAAATGTTTTACTAATTAATTACTGTTGTAGTTAATTGTAATTATTGAAAAATCTGTTAGGTCATTATTCAACATATCATTTGATCAAATATCAAATAGTTCAATACTCAATCCTAAATTATATACTTATAAGAAATACATGTTGTAATTGACACTGTTTCGTTAATACAAGACACTTAATAGTACGAATTTCCGTTTTTAGTTCAATTTTCTTGCAAAATCATTTTCGAAATATCAAAATAAGTTTAACTATTAAAAAAAAATGCGTACAAAATATTTATTATAATTAATTACTGTGTATTTCTCAATTCCTTATAATATATTAATTTATTCATACATGAAGATCTACATTATTAATTGGCAATTAATTATATTTTAACGATACACATTAATTAATTAATTACCTGGATAAATCTATTATGCATTATTATTTTAATAGATTTTTACGCAAATGTAATATGAAACTGTATAAAAAATGTATATGCTAATATTTTATGGATAAATCATAGTAGGAACAAAAAAAAAACAAGAACCTGCTGATTCAATTGTTCTGCAAGAGTCAACTTCCTGAGTTTTGGAATCCTGCGCCATTCGTACCAGGATGGAACTGGTCTATAATTAAATTCGAATTGCAAAAAAGCAACACAATTGAAGGCGCGAAATTTATTGTGTAGAAAAATTCGAACGTACGTACCTCCAAGTAATCCATCCTCGAAGTAATATCGATATGTCATCAAGTCATTCTGATGTCACTCACTGCTTTTGTCGATGTGTCGTAATAAGTAAGTAAAAAGAGTTATATGACGATGTGCGATTGCCAGCAAAAGAACGTACAAAAAATGTAATTTACACTGTTCAAGTTGGATGACGATTGATTCACGATCCCGCCATCACAGAAATGCGCGCTCGCGTTCGTAAATTGAAAATTTTCGCGACCGTAGATGAAAATTTGCGGCGGAAAAACTTTGTTTTGCCCCCTATTCGGGATTTACGTAAGCCGCAACGCCTATTCAGATCGCCTTTTCAACGTCGCAACGCTTAGAACGTCCGGATTCTGTTGCAGGTCTCATTTTACTGCATTAATCAAGCAAATACTTGTGTTGGTGTGTAGGTTTTCATTCAGGGCGGGCGAGCGGCGGATTCATTCAATTCCACCACGCATCTCAACTTGCTCTTGGTCTCCTCTCGTTCTCTCTCATCCTCACGGCTCGACCCAAAAAAAGATTTGGCTTAATTTAAACACTTCACGAATTTACAAGCAAAATTTCAATCGCCTTATTTATTCATTTATTTTTAACTAATTGGTTTTCTATTTTTATTCACTCTGAGAATTTATATATTTAATATTTCATAAAAATGAAATTTATTAATTATCAATAGTTTTTTTTAATCTTCTAATTTAAAGTATTTTTAATAAATTTGAAACAAAACACACAATTTTTCGACGCCTAATTTTTATTACTTTTTGATCTATCGATAATGCAGGTGTTTAAAACTCACAAATTAAATTGTTTTTAACGTTTGAGATTCGCAGGTGCAACTGATTAATCGTTTCGTCTTAGATCGGACGTTTTCGCTTAATTGTTATTGCTTTCTTATCTATCAATTGTGCAGGTGTTCAAAACGCACAAATTAGATTGTTTTTAACGTTTGAGTTTTGCAGGTGCTCTGATTCATCATTTCGTCGTAGATCGGGCGTTTTCGCCTAATTTTGATTGCTTTCTTATCTATCAATTATGCAGGTGTTTAAAACGTACAAATTAGATTGTTTTTAACGTTTGAGATTCGCAGGTACAACTGATTCATCGTTTCGTCTTAGATCGGGCGTTTTCGCTTAATTGTTATTGTTTTCTTATCTATCAATTATGCAGGTGTTCAAAACGTACAAATTAGATTATTTTAACGTTTGAGATTTGCAGGTGCAACTGATTCATCGTTTCGTCTTAGATCGGGCGATTTCGCTTAATTTTTATTGCTTTCTTATCTATTAATTGTGCAGGTGTTCAAAACGTACAAATTAGATTGTTTTTAACATTTGAGATTCGCAGGTTTGAGATTTTGTTGTAAGTCGGGCGTTTTCGCTTATTTTTTATTGATTTTTTATCTATCAATTATGCAGGTGCTCAAAACGCACAAATTAGTTTGTTTTTAACATTTGAGATTCGCAGGTGAATATGATTCGCACGTAGATCGAGCGTTTTCGCTTAATTGTTATTGCTTTCTTACCTACCAATTATACAGGTGTAGAAAACGCAGAAATGAAATTGTTTTTAATGTTTGAGTTTCGCAGGTGCAACTAATTCATTGTTTTGTCTTAGATCGAACGTTTTCGCTTAATTTTTATTGCTTTATTATCTATCATTTATGCAGGTGTTCAAAACGTATAAATTAGATTGTTTCTAACGTTTGAGATTCACAGGTGCTATGATTCATCGTTTCGTTGTAGATCGGGCATTTTCGCTTAATTTTTATTACTTTCTTATCTATTTATTATGCAGGTGTTCAAAACGTACAAATTAGATTGTTTTTAACGTTTGAGTTTTGCAGGTTTGAGATTTTGTCGTAGATCGGGCGTTTCCTCTTAATTTTTATTGCTTTATTATCTATCAATTATGCAGGTTTTCAAAACGCACAAATTAAATTGTTTATAACGTTTGAGATTCGCAGGTGCATATTCATCGTTTCGTCGTAGATCGGACGTTTTCGCTTAATTTTTATTACTTTCTTATCAATTTATTATGCAGGTGTTCAAAACGTACAAATTAGATTGTTTATAACGTTTGAGATTCTCAGGTTTGAGATTTCGTCATAGATCGGGCGTTTGCGCTTAATTTTTATTGCTTTCTATCTATCAATTATGCATGTTTTCAAAACGCAAAAATTAAATTGTTTATAACGTTGTAACGTGGTAAAATCGACAACGCTGCAAGTGCGCTCCACGTTGCAACTATGTTTCAAAAATTCGGAGAGACCGCAGCGAACCGCGAAAGAAGACGGTTGAGGTCTCCAGTTTAAGAAGATATTCTGATATATTTGTAATCTCCAAGAGGACGGTGTTGGCGCTCTAGAGAAGCTAAGGCCCACCGTCGGAGAAGAAGTTGCTGATCTGGAAGCAGTTGTTAGAGTTCTTCCTCTCTATAAAAAGGAAGTGGCGCCCTGAACCTTCCCACGTCACGGACTCACGCCCTAGCGGGTTGAAGATTGGTATATCTTGTATTTTTTATGTACACGAGTGTTATCGTGTTACAACGTTTGATATTCACAGGTGCAACTGATTCATCCTTTCGTCTTAGATCGGGCGTTTTCGCTTAATTGTTATTGCTTTCTTATCTATCAATTATGCAGGTGTTCAAAACGTATAAATTAGATTGTTTTTAACGTTTGAGATTCGCAGGTGCATCTGATTCATCATTTCGTCGTTGATCGGGCGTTTTCGCTTAATTTGTATTACTTTCTTATCTATTAATTATGCAGGTGTTCAAAACGTATAAATTAGTTTGTTTTTAACGTTTGAGATTTGCAGGTTCAACTGATTCATCGTTTCATTTTAGATCGGACGCTTTCGCTTAATTTTTATTACTTTCTTATCTATTAATTAATGTTCAAAACGTACAAATTAGATTGTTTTTAACATTTGAGATTCGCAGGTTTGAGATTTTATTGTAGATCGGGCGTTTTCGGTTAATTTTTATTGATTTTTTATCTATCAATTATGAAGGTATTCAAAACGTATAAATTAGTTTGTTTTTAACGTTTGAGATTCGCATGTGCAGCTAATTCATCGTTTCGTCGTAGATCGGGCGTTTTCGCTTATTTTGATTACTTTCTTATCTATCAATTATGCAGGTGTTTAAAACGTACAAATTAGATTGTTTTTAACGTTTGAGATTCGCAGGTGCAACTCATTCATCGTTTCGTCTTAGATCGTGCGTTTTCGCTTAATTTTGATTGCTTTCTTATCTATCAATTATGCAGGTGTACAAAACGCACTCATTTTATTGACCATATTTCTGAACGTTTGGGATCCGCTGATTCATCGCAATGCCAATTTCTATTGCTTTTTATCGAATATGAAAATGTGTTACCATTTTCACGTTTATTAAAATTTACATATTATTAAAAAATATGTTAAATTTAATTATTTTCATTAATTTATATTAATTTTTTTTTGTTATCTTCAGAGTTTTTGTGCCTTAATATAATAAAACATTAATAAATATTGCAAAATTAGTTTTGTTATATTTGCTTTATTGTATATTTCATTCTTCTTCTTCCTCCTCTTCCTCCTCCTCTTCGTCATCATAGTCGTTATTTATAAATAATCTTATAAATTGGACGGTGATTGGTATAAATGAACACAAGTTGAAAACGTGTACAATGTTCCGAATAAAAATGTGCGTCAGCTTATAATCAGTGATATCAATAACTGTCTCTGACAATGAAGTTAGTTTCATTATACGCGATAATCTGTTCGATGTGTGTAGTCCAAGGAATCCCGGGAAATACTGCAAGACAGATGAAGCCTTAAACAAAAAAAAAATATAAATATATATACGACATATCGAATGCATTGAATGATTAAGTACGAACCGGCAATTTCCTGTATCTATCCAGAATCATAGATATGAACGAGACGTCGATGAGCATTATTGTTAAAGTTATCAGGAGCCACGGAAACATCGTCAGCACCAGTAAATAGAGGTGCCTCAAAAATACACTTACTGAAAAACCATTAATAATCTCAAAGATACCAAACGAACTTTTAATTCAAATTACCTAATAGAAGTACTCCGCATATTGCCCAACAAATGTTCATGACTAACCATATCACTAACACTAGACTAAAATCATTGCCTTTGTAGTTCGTACTAGCAACAAGCGCATTATCAATCAACGTTTTATTATTGCATTGGTATACTGAAAAAAGAAGCAAACAAACAAATAACAACATCATATCAATCTTGTTTTGAATAGTCTACGTTTGTAAGCCCTATCTTCTTTATTGTGATTGTAGATTATCAATTTACTGCAATTTGATATAAGTGGGAAATACCATTTGAGAATCAAAGAACTGTGCACTATTGAGAATATCTAAAAAGTAAATGAAAAATAATTGATTCAATGATTATATAAGTAATTCAAACCAGAGTGAATGCAGCTGCACAGAAGCGACGAGCAAATAACCATTTACATATAAAGCACATTACTAATATGAAACATACATTTTTTAAATAATAATTGACAAATTGTCAGTCACCATTGTCAGTTTAATTTGTATATTATATCGTCCTCTAGAGGTCACTGTATTTTATTTGACGGCCTCTTATTCTTCCTTCCTTCCAGAATATGAAGATTTATCCGAACTCTCTACCTAAGAAAAATATAAGTTCAAAAGCCCAAAAACTATAACGGTGTTAATAATCATTTAAAAATCTTCATACTCATATAATTTATAAAATATATTTGTGGCTCGTCAAAAAATTACAAGTTGTGTACCACTGGAATAGATACTTTGAAATGTTTAATCTAATGAATCATCATGTTTATTATTTGTACAGAAAACTAACTTGGTTATTCTCATAGAAATGACAACCCAGAATGGAAAATGAACCAGATGTGCAATATTCCTGAAGAAGATGTTGGAAAGCTTAATCCCTGTCAAATCGACAATCTCCTTGTTGGCTTGCGTATATATAGTCACTCGATCAAGTCTATCGCTATGATGAAGGCCAATCAGCTCCCCAAAATACTGTGTGGCAATTTTATCCTGAAAGCAATATAATTGAAACGATGATCAATACAAAATACATTAAACTCAATTACCGGCAAATAAATGTATTTATGAATGATTGTGGCCAAGAACATTACATCGCACAGTACCGTTATCAAAGTGACTATGACCCATGGAAGCACTGTAGCAGCAATGAATACAACGGTCTTCATGCAAAGGCTTACTGAAAAATACATAATGAAACATGATGAATTATTCAATGTTACAGTAATAAATACTTAGAAGTAAAAATGCGGTTATCATCCAGCTGATGTTTAGAGCAAGCCAAAGGCATAAAATGACAGTGAAATCGTTCAGATCGTCCCACGACATCCCCACCAATGCGTTATCGACTAAACTTTTATTGTCGCAAAAATAAACTGAAAACAGTAAGTGTTCAATTATATGTTTGTTGGTGAGTAACAAGTTTGCAATACTTTTCATGTCTCCGTCCACCATCGAAATATGGTAAATAATGAAGTCACTGCAATTTTCCGTGTATTCAAAATAACGGTCCACAATTATAACGGTGTGACCAATGGCTATAGTCTAAAATTATATAATATGTACATTAATATGTAATTACGTGTTAACTGATTTAACTTACTATTGTTAATAGGGACGCAAGAAATCGTTGCCCGCAGATCCATTTGCAAACCGTTAAACAACACATCTGGTTCTAATTTAAACTAAAATACCAAATTAAAAAAAAACGTGACATAATAACTGTCATATAAATGTATGTACAATAATTCAAACTCTCAATAGCATACTAATTGGTAATTAATCTTCCATAAAATTAATTTTCAATTTTGGTTAATTTTAAGAATTGATTTGATATTATTTTGTTGTTTAAAGAAAATGATGGATTTGTATAGTAAATATATTAATTCAACTTTTTTTTTGTGTAAGAACTAAACAGAATATTCTAAGATTGCATTTATTAAAATCATTAATTAGTTAAAATCAAAAGAATAGATGAATTCCTAATAATAACAAAGAAATAGAAAATAATATCTATTATAAAAGAATCAAGTGTGCATGTACGTTGCTACATTTTTTTTTTCAATCAATATTTTTGATAGTTAACGAAAATGTTGAAATTCCTCTCGAAGTTCAGTTTAAGTTGCAAGCTCTTCGTGATATCAATAATAACAATTGTAAGATACAAAGATTTGTTATTTTTTTTCATAATACATAATTCTATATTCAGGCTGAAGGGATTTACCAAATCGTTCTTATAACCAAAGCTTCAGTCAAATATAAACATGAAGATATGTGTACTCATAAATACGAGAAATTCCAGGATGCAGTTACGCACTTTGCCTATTTTTACAGTATGTCCTATTTGTAATACAAGAAGTAATAAGATAGATTAAAATATGTTTGTAGGAGTTTCAGAATGCGGAGACATTCGACTGAGATTCTTTTTAGAAAGCATATCGAGTCTAAACAATAATTTGAGAACGTTTCTGCAGAACGTTACAAAATTATCCCATAACCCGACTAAAATAGCAAATTTCACCTACGTATATTTTACAATTGCTACTATACTAGATATGTTCATGATATTATTCAATATACCTATATTTAGTAAGTATTTTGGAATAATTATGTTCTTTAGTTTACCTAATTGTTTTATTTAGCGGCCAGCTTTTGCACCGAGCAAATAAACCTTTGCAAACAAATTTTTATACCCTGGGTGATTGTTATGACTGCGATAATTACTTTTGATCTAATTACGATTCCTATTATTTTTAGGATATTGTACGGTAGCCAGGTAAGTTTCTGCTAAACTAATTGCACAGATTAATTAAGATTTATAAGTTGTCGTTGCAGTACGCTTCGAGGTGGGTCTTAATGCTGGGATTTAGTCATAAATACGTTGAGCGTTTCACTTTGAAGCACACCAAGTTCAATGCGGAGTTAGTGCATCACCTCACGAATTTTCCCCATCGACTTATGTACATATCGTTCAGACACATCGTCAGTTTACCTTTATTCATTTTATTCATGTTCATTATTTGCAAGGAATTGCATTATCATTATAAGCAGAGCAAAATGCGTAAAATGAATCAGATCACTTCAAACGTATAGATCACAGTATTTCCATGTTGTTGAATCCTCAAAGTTATGAATATGTTTATAATTATTTAATAAATTATATTGAATATTAAAATGTTTCTTTAGTCTTTGCAAACGTAATAGAAGCTGTAATGATGCCGTGGTGGAATTTCTGAGCGTCTTAAATCCATCTCTATGTTTACGCTATCCCGCTCTACAGAAATTCTGTGCAGAAGTCTGCGTGGAGCTGTCAAGTGTCCACGTGGGTGGACCAGTGTTTAAACTGTTTCCCCACCTACCACCATCTTCTTCTCTTTCGCACTAAGTGAAACATTCTAACAATCTCTACTAATACGAAAAGAATCTCGGAATCCGTCGACTTGTTCTCACACATCCACATGCATCACTAATTACAAACAAAAAAAATAAAATAAACTCGATAATCTTCGTGTAAGACGCATCAATTAATTCGTAAACTTTCAAACTTTTTGCCTCAAGAAAATTTCGCAAACCGACAAAAGTCTATGGATCTAGATCACTGAAACTGTTATGTATTTTGCATTGAAAAGGATAAGATACACAGTTTTGCCATTTAACTTGCTTATTTATTTATATAATCTTTTTTTTTTTTCGTTTCGTTGTTGTTGTTATTCGCATACGCCGCAATGCCTACATATATTCTATATATGATTGGTGAGTATGTAGGCTCAACTTATGGCAATATATTGGAATAATAAAAGTGCCGTTGGAAATTGGAAGGCGCACCTATATAGAAAAAAAAAATTCACAGCTTTCAAAATCTACATCACCAATTTCGTTTGCTACAATCGAGGAATTAGTCGTCTGCGTTGGTCATAATTCTGTATAGATGAGCGCAAGCTGTAGTCCCATAAAGGTTTCGTAATTGCTTGTCACATGTTTTATGAATTGAGTGTAGCTTCGCAGAGAAATAAAATAAAATGAATGAAACTGTGACCTTGCGGCGACTTGCAGCAATAACATAATTTTATTGTCCGCATGAACGGTCATACGCTGCGAGAGATATATGTCCAATTAAATTAAATTGTTAGAAATCCTCATTTCTTTTCTACCACTGGACACTTTTGATATATCTACACGCAGTTAACTTCTGTACATTTTGAAATTCTAAACATGATTCTTATTAAATTGTAAGATCTATTTAAAAGACAAGTGTTCCTAATTGCATATTTCTCTGTTTGTACACCATCAACAGCAACATTTATTATTTAAAAGTAATATGTTTACATACAGTAAATACTAAACAAGAAATATAAATTCATAATTTTTCTTTGCTCTCTTTTCTTTTCCTATTTAGTAATTTAAGTAAAAAAGAGAAGTCGAACACGTTATTAATTTGTTCGACTTACGAATTTTGATTCGAGTTTCAAAACTTCAATTGATATAAAGCTATTTAAGTGTGTGTAGTACAAATAATTGAATTTATGAAATAATCAAATATTCGTCCTATTATTATACTAAATATGCAATAATTATAACAAATTCGATGTTAATCCTAATAGAGTTTAAACCCAATTAAAAATAAACAGAGTAGTTCTAGAACTAAACTGTATAATTATTATTAATTACTAGTCGTTTAATAATTATTTGTCGCCGAAGGAAATAGTCTATTTCAATATTTTATTATAAATTCAAATTCGAGAAGAGGCGTATCTCTGGCTTCATATAACCATTTTTTTTTTATTATTATTAATAATTTGACAGTTATAAAATTTATCAGATTAATTTGAATTTGCGTGGTCGTTTCTTAATAATCTTGAATAATTATCATTGGCATCTGAGATTTAATTATATCATCCAATTTACCATATACATAAACATTTTTTGAATAACTGTCAATGCAAAAAAGGATTTCCTTGTAATATACTCTTCTGTACGATTATAATGCATGTTTAATTTTATTTTAGTTCAGAAAATAAACAATACTGTTCGATGTAGAAGAACATCGTTTTCTAATCAAACATCTTGTTCACAATCCATTATAATCCCTTCCTACATATTATTGCACAACTGTATATTTATTTTACAACAACTGATTTCTCTATCTCTTGCATAATAGAAAATTAATTATTTACCATTACTTTGCCATCAAATAACATGCATTTATTATATAGCGATGTGCTTAAGACAGCGTTTTCCAAACTGTGACGCGTGGACTAGTCTAAGGGGAGGCGCGAATATTAGTAGCAGTGAGCAATTTTCCAAATATCTGCTAAAGTTTAGATACATTCCTGTGCGCTTATCCATGTTGCTGTAATACGCGTTCAAAGTTGACAAATAGAAATTAGAACGTTCGAAAAAGCAGTGTTTTCACATTTCATTGATTTACTCGGAAACTATAATAGATAGAATGAATCCAATATATGCATATGAAAGCTGAATGTTTGGAGAATCCACAAAATATAGATACATTCCTGTGCTCTTATCCATATTGCTGTAATACGCGTTCTTTTTATGAAATAATGGGAGGCCTGTAAATAGGCTTAAATTGAACCGTCGTAAACCGAGATCTAACTGTACTTATTCCAATTATATTAGATCGATGAGGTCTATGATTTTTTTACCTATTAACCCCAAAATCTTCATAATTTTGGATATAATAGTGAATATATTTCATGTAGTAACGTAACGTATTTTTTTAATGAAAATTTTAGAGGAAATAAAATACAAATAACCGTCCAATCTTATTATATAACGTTAATAAATTAAGGTACGAATCACAAATGTTTATCTTGTTTCTATTCTTATCTTGTTTTATCATTTGTATAATAATGTAATAACAATTGTCGTTTAAATAATCCTCGTATGGTAACGAATCTTCACGAATTGACACGACAAATCAGCTGCAAGTGCGAGCGATAAACAAATTCTTATATGAAAACACGTCACATCTGCGATGCGATGATTCACAAAGGTTCTAAAACGTTTAAACAATCCTCGGGCACGAAATTGTGCTTATATTCTTTTTTAAATTATTTACTCAAACGATTCAAAATTTATGAATTTAGTTTTCTTCAGTTCATATACATAATTCTTAAAATTTATTTGACAGCAATTCAAATTTTCAATAACAATTATATTTTATACTTAATGAGTAAAATGAGTTAAATGTTCATATAAATAATAAGAAAAAAAAACACAATAATTGCGTGTTTGTAAATAGTTTGTAGTCATTCGTCTTCAGAAAGATATTTTAGTTGAAAGGATGTCTTGCGTGAGTGAAGGAGCCTTGTTGGAAAAGGAGCATAAAAGCTTTATGTAAAGGCTTTACACACGCGCCATAACTTAACTAGAAGAGGACGAGGCTCGCGGTAATAAGCAAGTCGTTGAGAGAGAGAGAAGAACACCCTTCAATCGTTTTCCTGCCTCCTGTCCACCTCCACCTCATCCTCCTGAAAAACGTTTTTTTGTTCTTCAACGTAAAAACAATGCACTCGCCTTACGCCCCCGCCAACAAAACAAAAGATAATTCCCTTTTGCGAAAACAAAAGATCGCGTTGATAAAGGGAGACAGTTGACGTTTGTCAAGTTGAAAGCTAAAAAGGGGACCGGAAGGAACAAAGTTACTACTACTATTATTATTAACATTTTTTTATTTCTTGTTTCTTCCGTGGAAAAAAAACGTAATTGAATCAAGAGAGAAATTGCGTATGCACGGTTACAGGACACGGACGACGCGTGCCGTCGAACAAATCGGATTTGATTCAGCAAATTAGGTTTCCTTTCTATTTTTTTTTATATATATATACTGCACATGGACACGTGTATACAGATAATAATTAACTGCGAAAACACCGCGCCAAACAATATGCTTCAGTTTTGGGTGAAGTGAGGGGGAACCCGAAGGACCATCATCCGGCTTAGCAATTGAAAGGGCCGTAACCGTAGAATAAGTACGGAAGGGTGGATTCATCCCCTCACTTACTACGATGACGGGTGTCAACTAATTGGGGATCACAAAAATCAAAACGCCACTATTTAATGGTCCATTCAACAGCATTTAGATATGCGTTTACAGAGGGTTGTGCATTTAACAAAAACAATAATGCATCTTTATTATTTTTTTGTTTATGGGAAAAAAATATATACTCATTCTAGTGTTAAAACAGGATTTTATTACTTAGAACTAAGTTTCAGTAAAGTTTTAACGTTATATCCTTATGCGGCCACTTTCTATGATTTTTTTTCCTGCGACTTATGGTATTTGCTTCTACCCCTGTGCAGGTCTTATGCTTTTGAAGCAAGCATCCATCCTTGCTGCAGCTCTCCGTGCCTTTTCCACCTTGTTTGTTTGCTCTGTCGTGTCCCAGAGATGGTTTTCTGGACACTGTGAGATATCTTCTTCTGTTGTCTGTTGTGGAGCCTTAGGTTTGGTAAATAATAAATTGAACGAGTTTTACTTGTTGTTTATTATTAAAATATTCTTCAAATTGTTTGCTTTATTGTAGTTCTTCACTCAGTAGTCTTTAGCGTATTTCCTAAGACTAATTACAAATAATTATTCTACGTATAAAATTAACTAAGCAAGGTGGGAGTTTGAGGAGTAAAAAACGGTTTTGATAAGACGCTCCGCTTCAGGTCACTGCTTCTATACGGATTTTGCCAATTCTGAGTCTTATCAGTAGTTGGTCTTGATGAAACCGCCTATTCTGCGTCTGGTTTCTGTGTTGAAAATATGAAGGAATGTTACAATCGGTCTTACGGTGAACTTTTTTAACCATTACCCCAAAACCAAAATATTATTGCGTAAGTCGATATTAC
>NW_017100096.1:265560-266020 GCF_001412225.1 Nicrophorus vespilloides | reverse complement strand
AATTTAACAAGTTGGCATTGTAAAATTTAGGAATTCTGAAGTTAGTATCAAATCAAACTGAAGAAGGAAGATCATTACTAGGAAATTGGTTATAGTTTGTTTATTTATAGTAAAAATATTGATACAAATTTCTAAATTATTTTCTTTATTACCCCAAAATATTATTGCGTAAGTCGATATTACCCCCCCTCCCCATTCTGAATTCATGAAACAATCAATGTAAATTTTAAATAAACATTATTTATTGAATTAATTTGCATTTACATATTTATAAAAAAAAAAAGTTACATGAAAATGGTAACAAATAGTAATAGATAAACAAAATAAAATCCTTAAATTGGAACAAACAAACATTAATTGAAAACTTTCCCCCTTCGGGTTTTGCAAACATGATGTTGCTTCATGTTTGATATAATTACTTTAAAATTGGGACTTTTTGATGTAAGAGCAATTTGAATAC
>NW_017100096.1:262948-265540 GCF_001412225.1 Nicrophorus vespilloides | reverse complement strand
GCGTTTAATCGATTTCTGTTTTTCGTTTTTATGTTCATTAGAGTGGAAAAGCCTTGTTCACAAAGGTAGGTTGTTTCAAATGGCAGCAATTTTTTTTACCGCCTCTTTATGTGCAATTTCGAAAGCCTTTGTAGCCTTTGACAACCAAAAAGACGACAGATTTGATTTGGTCTCAAATTTAATACAGTATTGGATGGAAGTTCAAGAATTGCTTCTGCCAAACCTGGAGGTTCTTCTGGTATGTTAGTAATTTCACATTTAAAAGGATTTACAACCCAATTCACAGTGTGTACATCAAGATCTGAAAAGTAGTCAGAGAACCGGTCTCTGAGTTTGGTAATATGAAATTAGAAAAATTTCCCTATTACCCAAAAAAATATTCATTTTTATCCCATTTTGGGTAATTTACGCCGGTTCCCCGACCAACTTGTTAAATTTAACAAGTTGGCATTGTAAAATTTAGGTATTCTGAAGTTAGTATCAAATCAAACTGAAGAAGGAAGATCATTACTGGGAAATTGGTTATAGTTTGTTTATTTATAGTAAAAATATTGATACAAATTTCTAAACTATTTTCTTTATTTATATAATAAGTTTAATTTAACAAGTTGGCATTGTAAAATTTAGGTATTCTGAAGTTAGTATCAAATCAAACTGAAGAATGAGGATCATTACCAGGAAATTAGTTATAGAGGAAACGATCCTCCAGATGTTGATCAAGGGTAGTGCTTGTCTCGGGAAAGGATGAATGCATTCCTGCGAGGAGCGCGAGTCGAAATGGTCGATTTATTTAGTGTGTGCGTGTATCGATGGGGGGTAAATAAAAGAGGCATAAACGTGAATGTCTTCGTGGAAGAGTGAGAGAGAGATAGGGTGAAAGGGGGTGGCAGTAGGACTCTGACATCCTGCGCTCGCTGGGTTCTTTATGACTGGCCGATAAGATGGAACAGTGGCGTTTGCGGAAGCAAATTTCAAATGCGAACGTAAATTGAAACTATGCGTCATTCGGTCACAATGTGTACACTACATCAATGTGTGTGTACATATATATATATATACATGTGTGTGGGAGTGCGAGTGCGAGTCTATAAAAGCACTGGGCATATATTTATTCAAACCTCAAGCCTCGGGTTAGCTGTAAAGACAAAACGTACACCGCTATATGCAAATAGAAGTGGCTCGGTTTTTGTTTGGCGAATTTATTTAACCCCTCTTTCGCACTCTCTCTTGCATGCATACACATATATTTTTTTTTTTCTATTTCGCTCTTGGACCGAACTGTGGACTCGCTTTAGGGTTCAGTTTTTTTGTCGTTTTTGGTGGAGGAAAGGGCGGTTTTCAGTTTTAGTGCATAGTTCGAATAAATTCGAGTTTTATCTCAATTTGAATGAATTAAAACGTTATTTTACTACTAGCAGCCACGGCGCACTACCCCCACTGATCTGAACGGTCCATATCTGCTATATCCTCAACCCCTTTTCGTACGTGTGAGCGTTAGGAAAACATTGTAAGTGGGCTACAGCTAAATTGCATTACTGAAACATGATATCCAAGTTAAGGTCGATATAACACGGTTTGGATCCCCGAGCGTTATTTAACAGCCCCATCACGTGCCCGGAGGCGCCAACTATGTCACAGCAGCCAAAAAATGAAATATATATATATTTATATATAACAAAAAAAAATGAAACTTTATATAATGTTGAAGGCGACGACGGAAATCATTCAATCCATAGTAATGCGGACAGCATATAACTTTATTGTTAATAAATTGAAAAAAATAATGTATAAAATGTAATTTCTTAGATGAAATTCTTCAGTTTTGGTATTAATATTGAAACTATTTGAGTACAAAACTTATATTGACTATCTCTTACTATTTCAGTATTTGTAACTTCATCTTTTGGTATCATTGAGAAATTTTGATCTTAATCCTTGAATTTCTTACTTAATAGTAATTTGATGGAGTTTTTAATAAACTTCAATGGAATTATTAAGTATTTTATCGTAACTTTGAACAGAAATTCACTTTGATTTATAAACTTTATAATGTAAATATGAAACGTTATATAATGTTGAAGGCGATGATGGAAATCATTCAATCCACAATAATGCGGACAGAACTTTTCTTATATAACTTTATTCTTAATAAATTGAAAAAATTGATGTATAAAATGTGATTTCTTAGATGAATTTCTTCAGTTTTGGTATTAATATTGAAACTATTTCAGTACAAAACTTATATTGACTATGTTTTATTATTTCAGTATTTGTAACTTCATTTTTTGGTATCATTGAGAAAATTTGATATTAATTCTTGAATTTCTTACTTAATAGTAATTTGAATGGGGTTTTTAATAAACTTTAATGGAATTATTAAGTATTTTATCTTAGTTTTGAACAGAAATCTATTTTGATTTATAAACTTTATAATGTAAATATGAAACGTTATATAATGTTGAAGGCGATGACGGAAATCATTCAATCCATACTAATGCGGACAGCACTTTTCTTATATAACTTTATTGTCGATAAATTGAAAAAATTAGTGTATAAAATGTGATTTCTTAGATGAATTTCTTCAGTTTTGGT
>NW_017100096.1:228131-234230 GCF_001412225.1 Nicrophorus vespilloides | reverse complement strand
GTTCTTCTGGTATGTTAGTAATTCCATTTAAAGGATTCCCATCACAGTTTGTACAACAAGATCTGAAAAGTAGTCAGAGAACCGCTCTCTGAGTTTGGTAAGATGAAATTAGAAAAAATTCATTTTTACCCCATTTAGGGTAATTTACCCCGGTTGCTCTAATAACTTATATATTTTAATTTCTGTATTAAAAATAAGTCAACTTTATAACTTGTAAACGTTGCTGATCATACCTACAAAAATATAAGAAAGAAAAGTAAAAATATGTGAATGAAACTGAATTTCATGAAGTAATTAGAAAATATATATGTATTGAATTGAGTATGGTTTGTGATTTTCTGAAGGCAGTGATTATATTAATAATAGTTAAACTGATATTTCGTCCGAAAAACTTTGTGTTCGTGGTAAAGGACGACGAGCATAAAGGATTGTAGTGTGAGTAATGTCAATGTTAGATAGACACGAAGTTGTGTTATAATAGTTCGCGGCAGATGCAGAATGGCATTAGCGGAACCCATTAGCGCAAGGTAACGGTACGTTCGGCACGTCAGTGGCCGAGAGTCGCCATTCCGTCAGGTGCAATGAACCTTGGGTTCGCTGAGTTGCTCACATACACACCATGAGCCACGAATACACAAGCCTCTCCTCAGCTCACCTCACCTCACCTCACCGCATCAGAGAACCACTCGCCTCGTACCTAGGTAGGTAGTACAGAGCCGAGGTTGACGCGGATACCGCGGCCAAGGTCCTTCGCAGGTGACTACACCAACCGCAAATATGTGCGCGCAAATTGGTCACTGTCACAATCGGACGGTATATATACGCAACTTGGAACATTTTCGCACTGCTTTCGCCTATTTCGGCAACTGCCCAACGATTCTCAAGGTCCAAATCGAACGTCGTCACAGCTCCGTATCGATGTTTAGTTAAGCAGCAACGGTAAAAAAAAATGAAAATGATTTCCATCTTGGAATTCCCGAAGGAAACAAATAAATATTAATAGAATGATTACGAAGGTCGGTAGCCCGAGATGATTGCTTTTGGTTAGAGCAAGCAGAAGTTACCGTAAACGCGGAAACCAATCCATTTCTTTTCCTGCGCTGGTCGAACGGCTCACCAAAACGATTGATAATAAAAATTCCAATTGGCTGCGTAACTAGTAATTATCATCGGTTCGTTCGGGAGATAATAGAAAAGTGGTAATGATAGGCAGAGAGGAGTCAGCTTGCTGATACGGACTTGCATCCAAGGTCCGTTAGAGCGCCAAGTTTACGATGCCAATGATCTTGCGTCGCCGCTCCGCGTGCAATCACTGTACTTATTTATCCGAAAACTCTGAAAAGAACCTACCATATGCGGCACGTACTTTAACAAAAATAATTGTTACTCGATGCGCGGCATGTGCTTGATGGCAAACCATTCAAATGCTCGCCTCTTTTGTAATCGTTTTGTAATATTACAGCTACGCTTGACCATTGTCGGACTCCTAGTCTAAAAGTTATTTGCATTCAGTCATCCTTAAACAAAGCTAATTTTCCGGCTATCATGGATTCCTTGTTTCACGGACTTGCGGTTGGAATATTTCTGTTGCCATCCATTCTTTTGCTGCATACAAAAAGAGAGAGAAGAAGAAAAAATATGTAATAGCAGTAAAGATAATAATAGTAATAATAGTATTTTTGGTAGAAAAAAGCTACGAATGAAATGATAAATTCACGGTCGTTGATTATGGCTGGTTAGTTATTAGCTTTGTCGCAATTTATGGCAATTCATAGGATAAGTGCGGCGCGGTCGTGCGGCGGAATAAAGCGATGAAGAAGTTGTGGCCAAGACCACGAGAAGCGGTGGTGGTGGAGGAGAAGAAGGACGCGAAGAGTGTAGTACTCGTCGTCGTCGTTCCCACTCTTGATCTTTCACGGCTATGTGAACAAACTGCCAAGTACAATAACCTTGAGAGTCCGCGTTGGGATTGTTGTTGTGGCAAAACACTTCCTAAATTATTGTGCGCCGTCTTAATTAAAAAAAAAAATAAAAAGAACAAGACGAATACAACATTAAAAAAAAACACATCATCATCATAATAATAACAACTGGAATGAACGCAGAAAGAGAATGGGATTGAGTAATTTGCGTGTGTATCCGAATGAAGAACTTTCTTGCTTCGATGGGTCCTACTTCTATCAAAATCAACAACACTATAAGCGAAACACGAAATCATATTTTTATCTTATTCTTACCTTTTTCTGTATTCAAATACAGAATACACAAATACAGAATACATCTTTTGATTATTAAAAATATAAAGAGAATTTCATGAAATTTAGTATGAAAGAAACAGTATAGTTATTTGCGAAATATAAGACTACAACAACTAACTACTAATAATCAGTACACAATTTTAATTACAAATCTTATATCTATGTTAATTTAAGAAACTATATGATTATCTTAACATATTGACAATTTAGAAACTACTAATGTTCCGATGTATTTATTAAACTATGATTTAATTGTAGGAATTTGTTAAAATAACGCTAAACGTTTCTTATGAATATGTTATAACATTAATGACTGTTTTTTTTTATTTTGGGCACAGGAAGTCTCAATGCATGCCATCCGGACACTAATAATTTGTTAATAGCTCAGCATAGAACCAAATAAGTCGCGCACTAGCTTAAGCGGAAGTGTCGTAATACGATTTCCTTCCAGAAAATCGAAATAATTCATTTCAGGTTTACGTAAAGATAATGCCTTTTCCTTGTTTCCTTTTGATTATATCCTAGAAACCCATATCCGGGTTTTCTACTAACGATTATTTATATATTTCGCACTAATTATCAGATCTTAAAAGTGACCCATTTGCAAATTAAATAAAGAAACAAAACTTAATTGAGGCGTCTGAAATTCTAATGATAATTGCTCTTGCAATTACCATAACATCACATAGGTGATTTGTAGGATTTTTCATTTTCTTTACTAATTGGATCGTTAAGTTTCGTGCATTTTCTAAAATCCCATTAATTTCGTTTCTAATCATTTTAATTTGTATTTAGAGATCAACGCTTCTAAGGTATAAACATTTTATAATTGATAAAGTTCTATTAATCAATTTTGAAATATTCAATTAATAATATTATTAATTTATTAAATTATTAAATTAACAATAATAATTTGAACTTTTATGAAAATTTACGATAGTTTTATATATATGAAATCATAATTATATAGTTTCAATTGATGGCGTATACAAAAATAAGTTTATACTTTTAGAAGTGTCATGTTTTACATATTTACTTTACTTCTACAAGATATCTTTGTGCAAATTGATATGAATAAAACATGAGAGAATTATGTTGGGGTATGCATGTAACATTACTTTTTTTTTTCTCTAGAGATAACGAGCACATTTGATTATCTTCTACCCAGTACCAGTATAGAGGTCGTCGAATTCGATATCCTAGTTATTTTGTACAATTTGCATTGACTATATTAAAATTCATGTGGGCTACACCCTACATCACATATAACATACTTATCAATTAGTTTAATACTATTCAATCTATTATTTAATATAGAAAGAAAAAAAGAAACATTTTAACACGCAGATGTTTCACATTATTCGTTCTAGTTTTTGTTCATTATTTGCAAATAACTACAAAATGTAGACTTTATATTAATATATAATAATAATTGTATTGTTTGTATGAATAATTAATAAAATAATTTCATTTGAAGATTTCATTGTATTCATTCATCTTAATGAAGTTTTGTAATTCATTTAGCAATTAGAGAGGCACAATGGAGTCTTTATTATTAGATTACGATATATTCGTATTGGAAAGCACATTTCAGTCAGTCTTGTATACAGAGAGCATTATATAAAGGATATTCATTAAACGAAGTGATTATTCAATTGTGCAACCTTAGGAAATGATCAATTCAAGTCCCTCTCTAATGATCACCAATATAGAAGTGGAATGTAATTAAATGGATAGATTTATATTATGAAGTATTATTTCGTAGAGGGCATTCCTTCATCTTATACTCGGAATGGATTATTTAGAATCCACTTCGTCGCTGTCAACTGGTTGGATTTAAAACGTTTCTCGTGTCCTGCAACAGGAAACACGCTGTTACTAATATCGCTTTGTACTACACGGCTAAGTAATTACACGTTCGATTTCAAATGGGATCGCGGGTATGAAAATGTCGGCTTTTAGTCCACTTGATCCATTTGTCTGAAGGCGTGCACAAAAATCGGGCTTCAATTGTTTCGCCATGACACAATCGCGTTACGCAAACGACGCGTATTTAATTCAGGTAATGATTACCTGTTTCCTTGCCGAATCATAGATCTTTCGTAAATTGTCTCAATATTATAAAAACGAAATTGATGTTTTTTCATTATATAATGAAGAAATCAACGCACAATGAATTGACACTTTATATTGCTTAAAACATATTGTTTCGTTTTTATTTTATAATTTTTTTGATGTAACGTTATATAAGACACATGAAATATCGTAAACTGATAAAATGAAATCAAATACGAAAAGTTTACTGTCAAAAATCCTTTGATCTAAAATCGACTAATTGTTAACAGATCACGTTCAATTTTTA
The DNA here is from genome assembly GCF_001412225.1 of Nicrophorus vespilloides. Lineage (NCBI taxonomy): Eukaryota > Metazoa > Arthropoda > Insecta > Coleoptera > Silphidae > Nicrophorus > Nicrophorus vespilloides. The sequence goes on along the minus strand of NW_017100096.1, from coordinate 229,610 downwards.
ATTGGTCACAAAATTACAGCTGTCATATTTATTGATTTATTGACATAAAGTGACCTCTGACTTGTGAAAAACTAAATTTTAATAGCTTTCTCTTCAAATTATAATTATTTACAAAAATTGTTTATTGATAATAACTAAAAATATACTTTAAGAAAAACTGAATATTTTCTGAACTTTCCTAAAGTTAAGTAACAATTTTCATAGATACTAGTAGATACACATATCAAAAGTAAAAAGAAATAAACTATAACAAGTTTTAAAAAGTCTTTATTAATGAAAATCCATGGTTCATGAAATTACCTACAGGTTAAATTTTTTATTTTTATTTAGCATTTTTATGTAATGTCAATAAATAAGGGTACAATCTATAGATTTTATTCGTTTCTTAAATTGTTTTGCAATTGTATTTATTGAAAGGTTGTTAAATTAAAAATAGAAATGTAAATGATGCGAATTGTACATGGGTATTGTTCTTTACCAAACAAAAACTACAGTTCGTGTCGCAACGAAAACTCTTTTTTATATTTCCTTAATTAATTAGCGTCCTAGATGTAATATCTTTCAATTAAATTTAACTACTTGTTTACTCATTAAAGAGTTACCAAAATTGGAGCTCGCTCCTTTCTTGTTGCTGCTGCTGCTGTGGTGGGGTCTTTTTTCGTTTTTCTCGGTGCGTCCACGCAGACGCTCTGATAATAAGGTAATTCACTCGAAATTCTAATTAATCATGCAGCATAAAGCCCGCTCGGAAATGGTCTTCTCTTTTGATGAGTAATTAAGGCAAAATCTTTCATCCGGCCAGCGAGCAGCCGCATGTTGCGTTAGCAAGCGAGCACCGCGCCATTATGTCAGAAGAGCCAGGAATCCGAGCCTTTTCATGGAATACAAGAAGACGAAGTTGTATAATAAAAAGTAAAAGAATCCACACGACTCAAAGCCGCATTGAATTAGACAATGCTGCAGAGAGATCAAAAGGGCCATTATTCAGCAATCACCGATTGTTTAATTTATTACATTATTGTGTACACTCTTTCACCCAAACTCCTAGGTTGTAGTTTTTTTTTACGGTTAGCTGTTTTTACTTGTGTAATGGAAAGGATATTATGAATGACGCGGTAAAGGAAAGGGTTGAAAGATGACCGTAAACTTTCGGTGCCGACAAGGAAATCAACAGGCAAGAGTTAAAAAATGGAAGGAAATGTATATTTGCGTTCCATTACTTATTGTCGTAACTATTAATATATATTTTTATTGTTTTATTGCTGTAACCCTGGAAGAAAGCTGGTTCGGACACTTTTGGTAAGTAAAATTGTAATTGGTGAGGTTGCTGAATAAATTCCATCTTTATCCACGCGTTTTCTTGTGCGAAGATAATCGTCATCCTTCGAGGGGGAATAAATAAAAGAGGAAAATGATATTCTCGTTGGCCTACATCCAAGAACCGACCGACCACCTCCAACGTTTCCTTTCTTCTTCTTC
>NW_017100096.1:197568-228108 GCF_001412225.1 Nicrophorus vespilloides | reverse complement strand
TTTTTTTTTTTTTTTTTGAAGGCTTAGCGTCTTCTCTGTTTCGCAACCGTCCGCTGGTTCTTGTCTTCTCTTGTGCAAGAGCGTGGCCGGCCGAAGGAAGGAGAGTGGTGGATGGTATGTTGTATGTGTGCTGTGTGCTCACCGAGGGCCACGGCCACGGATTCAACGACCTCGGTTCGCCCAGTGATTCGAACCCGTTCCCCAAGACGGAGACACCTCTACCATTCCATTCCAAACTAAATCTTTATTATTACTATCTCCACAACAGGCTGAACTACTTCGCGGACGTAGTAAAGACACTCTACTCTGTTTGTTACCATCCTCCCTGGAAATCCCGAAACGATTTTCGTCCTTATTCATCATCAACATCATCGTCATCAATCTAGATGTTTACATCGAGACCCAACCCAAATCGCCGTGAATCACGAAGAACGAGCTGGAATTCTGAAAATAAAGATGTATACATAGATATAATACAAACGATTCAATTTTGGTCTTTTTTTCACTGCATTGTCCACATCACTTCCAAATGCGTAAAAAGAACTTTTATTTTCTAAGTGGACTAGAAAAGCTGAAATGAAAGTAAATCGTTACAACGCATAAAAATGATCAAATAACGTTACTTTTTTTTAAACATCTATTTTACCAACACTTTGTAGTAAATATATCAAGAAATTATAATAATAATACAAGTTATGTATAAATGTTATTCATTCCGGGAAAAGTATTTACAATATATTTAATAAACAATATTATTTTTGTAGTGTTATTATTTTTTTTTTTAAATAAAAACTTTCCTAGAAACTGATTAATTTGTACTTTATAATATTATTACTGCAAAATTATCAAATAACACCTTTTTACTAGATTTTTTTTTAAATTTGTAATAAATTAAACCTTAAAAATTGTGTTGGAGAAATTGAATTACAATTATCATTAATATTTGCAATTTCTATATTTTAGAGAGTTTTATGGCTCCTTGAAAAGGAAAGCATTTTTTAGCAATAGCTTTCAAATACTTTATTACCACTTTCAGTGGCAATTGAGTAATCCTCGATTAGTACGGATTCAAGCAATATTACTCGGACTAAGCGAGGTATTGCTGTAAATATCTATTATAAATTGCAAAAAATATATAAAGAGTATATGACAACAATATTATAAGTCTTTCAATTCTAAGAAAATCTAACAATAAAAAAATAGATATAGTTAATTTATTGTCTTGCAATTAAATGTAATTAAGTTTATGTATATAGAGAAAAAAATAGGATTTAAGGAGTGTATATTTAAATAATTCGCTTAAATTCTATCCAAAACAAGTATTAGATATACGCAAAAAGGTGTGTACTATTTACTAGTTTGATATATCTTAAACACATTAATTTTTAAACATTTAAAATTAACAATTTACTTATCAATATTGAATATTTTAATTTCATTCGTTCAAAGTATGATTACGTAGTGCACTTAAATTAACTTTTTTTTATATAATAAAATATTAAATGATTCACATATCCGATGAACTCTACACCGACGTTCTGTAAACGTCTGATGATACCGGATTTCCGTCCCTCTGCTCGTTTGCTATTTCATTTTCTTCGACTCGAAAAGCCCATTCATTTACTTCACTCACCTTAAATCCACTCATCATGTATTGGAGATTGATCGCATTCTAATTCTGTGCGCAGTTTAAATTCTATGATTTAGATTGAATTAAGTAGTACCGAGAAGTAGAAAATCACATCTGAGTTGAATTCTAATATCTGTACTGTAGGTATCATTTACGATTCTTGCTTTGGCTCTGATTCTTACGTTTTACTGTCTTACTAAGAACTAGAACCATTGTTAACTTGTATACATGGAAAGTGTACGATGCAATCATTTGCTCTTCGTGACAATAATTATGAATATAAAATGATGTTAAATAATTATACTATTGTCAATAGTTAATTACTGAAAGTAAAGAATAACTTCTAAAAAAGAAGTTACTTTTATTTTCAGAAATATTAGTTTTACAACATTGTTCGTTCATCGGATAAAATCAGAAAACGGTTTAAAATTAGAATTATTATAAACTGTATAGTAGAATGTTGCTATAATTTAATTGTTTGTACATTTTCAAATATATAATCATTTTGCAAATCTTAATGCAAACGTTCTAATTTGTATCAATAAATTTGCGTTTAACGATGTTAAAATCCCGGGGAAGGGACAGCATATTATTAGGTGTGTTATAAAATATAATGAAATCAATTAAATTTATAGTCGTTGCAGATTACATACAGGAATTCCGAACTGATTGCACGCGATTCATGAATAGAGCTGATATGCATTAATAATTATTTCGTGATAATATCTGAATATTTGGAATGCCTCGTTTAATTGTATGACTGCTGGGTGCAGACCAGAGGAAATGCTCTCTATTCACTCAGTGTTTTTGTATGTTTGTTTTGTTATTTGTATGTAACCTATTATCCAGTGAAATTACACAAGTTACATTTGAAAACTCGTTAGCCGCAAATATATTTACTACTCAATAAATAACTCTGCAATAACTGTTAATTTACGTCTGTAATTAGATTACTAAATTGTTATAATTTATTTTATAAACAAGACATTTTGGTATAATTTTCTATAATTTTTCATTTGTACTTTATTCATAATATATTTTATAACTATTTGAATATTTTGTTTTAATATTACAATGAGAATGTTAAAAATATATAAAAAATTACAACAGACAATCAAATCTTATAAATATGATTTTTTTTTTCAACATCAACCAACATCAGAACTTTTTGATTTAGTTGAAATTAATGATGAAACATCCGCATCTAGTAGTGTGTCAATATATACAAATCGTTATTGATTATAAAGCCGAAATTGACAAAAATTTTGGCATAATTATCAAAAGCATCAAAATTTTTTGCACAATTTTGAAATCCTTTACAACTTTGGACGTATAAAAATATATAATATTTTAATTGGTAAATATCCTCATTACCACCAAAAATTTAATTTTTATATCATGATCTATATTGAGACAGTCACAAGATGAAATTGTAAAAAAATCCAAATTCTCATCGTTTCTGCTAGTTACAAATTATATAATCATATTAAAATTAATGAAAACTATATGAACATTAATATTTATGAAACAAATATGAATGAGTTTATCAAAAATATTCGAGATTCAAGAATGCCGCTTCAGAAACAACGGAAGGTATAAAATTATAGTTATAAACGGAATTCATGTAAATCGAATTTGTTTCGATTATTCATGCAAAACTGATCAACGTAAATGTTTTGGAATTCGTATTGTGAAGATTACTATTATCATCAGCATTTCGATATAATATCATGCAAGGATGTCCTGTTTTGCTTTAAAACAACGTAATTTCATTAGCATTTTCAATTACACAATGCAATTGCATGTGCGTAAAAAAAGCATATATGAAAATGCAATTAAATTTACATGTTTTACAATAATTCTTATGAAATTAGGATGAATTTGCATATAATGCAAATACATTTTGTCGATTATTAAAGAATATTCATAATCACGATTGTTAACATTAAATATAACATGATATTAAAATTAAATTATAATAAGCATTGATAATTATCTTAACGAATTAAATTTCAATAAGTAAACAAAAATTAAAATATATTCGAAACATTTTATACTGTAATTAATTTTATTTTTACATAGATTCATAAATTTCTTCGTATTGCATGTAAACATTTCTTAGATGAGAATTTATCATTTGCAATAAGAGATGCGGGTTTCTCTAAATCATTGATCAATTTACTTTGGAGTTAGAAACTTCTCAATATAAAAAATATCAAAAAAAAAATTATTAATCTCATTTTGAATTAGCAAAATTTTACTGAAAAGATGATAAAACTGAAAATTGTGTACTCATTTATATTTTTTAACACATTAAACATATTTTATTATGATTCAACAATTAATGATGATTCAATTTATTTCTTTTATATAAAGAAAACAAATTGGTATTGGATTTACTGTAAATGATTTAATCTGTAATAATTCAATAAAATTGAAATGTTTATCATTTTACATATATGTGGTTACGGTTCTGGTCTTCTTTGGTATAAAATTTGATGTTTCTGTTCACACTTCCATGAGATTCGATTCTTTTTCGTCTGTTGTTTTATTGGGAATAACGGTATAGCGGTCACACACATCTACAAACGCAAGCATACATTATACGTCTGAACATGTACGCGCGCACACAAACACCCAACAATCCATACGTCCTTTTTACGCAATATTTGCGTTTCGTCAGCTCGCCTCACCGATGTTTGCCCACTCGGACCAAACCGTGTTTGACGACCAGCCATTGTCCAGCCAGATTATTTAGCAAACATTGCGCAATCGATTTCAATTTTAACACTATTCGAATACTTTTACTACTTACTTCGCCGATGTACGATAATAACGAAGCGTCGAGTACTCGAACACCTCGGTTAGCATTTTCAATTTCTTGCGTTCGATAAATCATGTATGATTAATGGAAAGGCCGGTTGCGTCCTGGGCGTGTAGGATGGATGGAAAAAAAAAGGCAGAAACCATTGGGTTTTGGGTGCGCTCACTGTAAGAGGAAGAGTGAGACACGGAGATAGAGAGAATGAGACAAGATATCTTGTGTGCGTGTTTGTGGATTTCCTTTCAACTTTTTGGAGACACGTCCGAGTTTGTCACTGAGGCCAGTGAACTTGACCGAAAGGAATTTTTGGCCATTATTATTACCCACCGAGTTTTGAGACCTGCCCACCGTTTCACCGATTATTTTTTTAACTTTATTACATTCAATTGGTATTCCATTGGCGCTACGGGCGTTATACAACCTACACTTAATTTTTATTACACGCTAGATTCAAAATATATAGACGTCATGTGACATAATTGTTACGTAACGCTATCGATATTTTGTACATCCTATAACGTCTTCGCTAAAAAAATACTCGAATAAGACACGATTAGCAAGATTGATGATTTGATTAGCACAGATCAATGAAACGACTGTTTACAATCGAATATCAGTAAAAACTATTCATATTTTATTTTAAATTAAATAAGTTAAATAAGTTACAGTGGAATGTTTTTGAAAGTGATTTGAATAGTTTAAAAATTCCATCGAAATCTATCATCAACCTTGTTAAAGAAGAACTAAGTATAGCCAGCACGAATTACCACTACCGTCTGGAAACCACCTTGTTTGGCAGAGTTAACAAACATATACGACGATCGTCGAAGACTTAAACGCTTCAAACCGCATAATCTGCCAAACCATTTTGCTGACAACTAAACTAATATAGTTGTATCTGAGTACAAATAAGTAACAGGTAAAGCTTGGATAATGGACCACTATATTACATAGATTACTTCAAATAAATCTGTACAAAACAAGTAAAAAATTTTAAATTAATTACTTCAAATTTAATTTCAAAACCAAACTTATCTTTGAGTTAAAAATTGATACTTTGAACATCTAACGTAATGTAATTTAAATGCCAATATCATAAATCATTTTTCCAAATATATACAGTTTATTATAGTTAGTGTTACTTTTATTTTATATTAATAAAAAAAAACCTATATTCTTTCGAATACAATAGCCTAGAGCTTTGTCCAGTTCCTAATTAGCATTTATTTCCTCTTTTGTATATAATTATTTCGATAAATATTCTTATATAATTATATATATCCAACAAATTATAAAATTGATTAATTATTCAAATCACCAAATACTATAATAATCTCGAATCAGCTACCTAAAAACTGTAAAAATCTTTTCATTAGTTTGTGTGTGAACATTTGATTAATTATATTTTAAATACTATTATTTTAGAAATTAATTGCATTACATTATTTACATATTTCTCGTAAACATTTTTTTTAATTTACGTTCTAAATAATCATTGTTATTCTTAAATTTCTGAAGCTGTCAGTATTACTTGAATTTGTATATTAAATGCAGAAATATATCAAGAAATAATAATGACAAATTAACACTTTATTCACTATAATAATGTATGGTACGAAAATTTAATTTGAATCAAGAACGATTCTACAAAACCATTACATTTTTTTATAAATTTTGACAAAGTTTAGGAATAACTATGATAAATAAGAAACTAAGTTAACTTTGTTAATTATACAATAGTTTTCAACTAATTACAACGACTTGTGAAGATACAAGATTATAAGGAAATATATCCTGTTGGACTTTTCTTTGTTGGGATTCGATTTATAAAAATAATAATTATAATTTAAGAGTAATTAATTTATGTTGTGTGATATATCTAGTTAATAGTATGAAAAGCTTAAGCATATTTCAGAATTATATGTGATTGTTGAAACATACAATCGTATACGAAAAGTATAATGAAAACGTAGTTTTCTTTGGATCGCTAGAAGGAAATTCCTTTGGAGCGGCTTACTTTCATAGCATTCACCCGCTAGATTAGCGGATTACGTCAATAATTTACGTTCCCGGAGGGGAGAAGAAAAAAAAAAACGAAAATATGATATGTTTGAAGCGGCAGTTGCGCGGACGAGTTTACACTTACGTAATGCGACGACAACAGGTGGATCGCGAGAGGCCGTGTGTGTGTGCGCGCACGGTCTTCCGCATTTTCCACTGAGCATTTTTAAATGCAGATAACAACAATGCGTTTAGCATATGTCGGTTTCTAAGGATTCGCCCGTGACCTAGGCAACAATAATCTAGACTCCAGCGAAACGGTGCGCGTCTATTTTGCTTTGCATTCCAGGATCACACATGCACACGCCATATGCACGACGAAAAAGTTCGCCATTCCCACACACCCTTTCACTTTTTCTTTTATTTTGCTTTCGTGAAGGAAAACTGTATCGAAGGGGGGGGTCAGAAACCGTTGTCGAGAATAATGGTTGAGCCAGGTAAAGGATTTTATTATGTCCGAATTGTGATTGACGAGTATTTATAAAAATTTCATATCTTGATCTTCTGCACTGTGAATGATGGTGATGTGTGGGTGCGTTTCACCATTCTCCTCACGTACGATCTAAGGATTCTGATTTTGGTTCTTCAACACTGCGAAGAATGAATACGAAGCTCGACCTATCTGCAAATCAATCACACACAAAAAAAATAATATCTACTGATACAACAAATATTTATTATGTTTATTTATCACTAATAACTAGCTAAAGTATCAATACAAGATATCAATATAATAAAATATTGAATGTACATTAACAATTTACACATTGATCAGTTTGAAGGTAAACCTCTTAAGAAACGCAAATGTCAAATGTATAAATTGAAAACTAATAAAAAATAATTAAATCATCAGGATCGTTGAACTCTGTAGAATTCAAATGTTCGATGTCATGTATCGAATAATAATTTAAATTAGTAACACATTTACTATTCCATGAATGACTTTTTTTATACTACTATTTTATTTAAAATTTATTTATGAAATTGAAACGAGTTAAACATATTATACAAGTTTGTTATTGTGAATGAGTGATAACAATTTGTTGAACTATTGAACTTAAATAAAAAAGCATAATTTTCAACTCTTGAAGAAGAATTTGAGTAGGTTTCATTATAAAATACACTCGGTCTCTTTTTATGCGTACTCTTTTTATGAGGTTTTGAAGTTATGCGGTTTATATTTCAAGAAGCATTTTTTGTAAATAACTATTTTAAGCCATTTTGACACGTTTTGACACAAATTGGCCGTATTTTTTTTGTAAAATTTTTCCGTAGAAATTTAGAATGAATATGTTAAGATTATATTTTTCTGAAATTTAATAAACTTGTCTATGATTGTTAACGTTTTTATAAAATTATGAATAAACATTTCAGAAAAGAATATAGTAAGACTAATTATTTTTCTGAAATTTAATATGCGGTTTTGATATATTGTGATTTGTGATTGCGATTTTCGGTATATTGTAACTCATTGATTTAGTTTTATGCTAAATTATTGCGATTATAAACCCTTTTTATGCGGTATATTGTAACTCATTGATATAGTTTTATGGAACGTATCCTTTATTTTTATACGTGTGTCTAGTCCTTTTTTGTGCGATTTATTTTTATGCATTTACCTGTGGAACGTAAAAAAATAATTGTAATTGTTCTATTTGTGTTTAAAAAAATAATAATATATTAAATGTAATAATTTATACGCATAATGTAATTATGTGTGACCTTATTTATTATTATTATTAAACTACGAAATAACATTAAAACTGGAATGGCAAATAATAATAAAAGGCATTATAAGATCTCACGTCTGAAACTAGCGTTTAAAGTTAATTTGCGCGAAATAAGTATATTTCGTGCATATTATTGCAGTGAATTCATTTAATCAACTTTACGGTAGACCGTAAACCGGCAGATTTAATAATAATTATTATAAATGTTTCGCTACGAACATAATTCGTATGAAATAGAATGGTATTAAACGGCTGCATGACTTTATAATTGCTTTCATTTCATTACTACAATGACCAAAACGAATATAAATCACAAATTCGTTCAGCGGAATTTACATTTATTCTAATTGAAATTCATTTTTCTTTACTCAAATAACGTCGAGTGACGCAATCTTTGGTTGTTCTAGAAATTTGCATCTACATTTTTATGGAGTTTAACCATTCTTGTAGACGCAAGTAACGAATTTAAAAAAGCTTTACTAGGTGTAAATTGACTCCCCTTATTTGAGAACAAGTTAACTATTTATACTCACAACTAAGATTTTTTTACACATCTTGTCAAAACTGAATAAATAATAATTATGTAATGTTCTTCTTGTTATGGTAATAAAATTAATGTATGTAATAGGTCTTACCGTTACGAATGTCGATATGGTCAATGGAGTAAACTTCCCAATGGTCAAATGGATTGGCCTACGCATCCTTGCCATTGTGATCATCATGCTGCTTTTAAAAGGAGCACTGGATTGTAACCAATCACCCTCATACAAAGACATTGAAATGTCTTCACCCTGATACAAAAATATGATGTATTGGATTTATTTATTTTTTTCAATAAAGTTTAGAAATTGATAAATCTTACCCTTAAGGTTACTTTGTTGCCAAAATAACAATAAATATAAATCTGTATCTCTATGGCAAGCAAATATATTAATTCCACTAGAAACTTTCCGTCGTTCATTGGAATCTGCAAAAAAATAATTATTTATGTAATTTGATATGACGACTTCAAATTTAAATATTGTTGAAATAAAATGATATAAAAACGTACCGACGAAGTTAAGTACAGGCATGTACAAAAGACTACGAGAGAAATAAGAACTTGACCTAAAGTAATGTAAGTGAAAATAGTCTCTAGTTTCTCACACATCCTAGAAATGAATAACATAATAATTAGATGAAAAAAAAGGGATTTTATAATGGGTTACTGAAAAATGACTTGAAGCGATTTTACGCATATGTTCATCTCCTTCATCATCTCAGCTTCGACTTCCGGTGAGTTTTTTAAGGTAGGTAAATCGGGAAGTTCGAGTTTTCTTAAGATTCGTGGTCTAATGGTCCTGAACGCACCTTGCAGGATTTTAATTTGGCAACTGGTGTAGCCAATGATCGCCGTGAAAAGGGTATCGAAACCTGCAATTACCGTGCTCGAAAAAAAGAAACGAATGTAAATTGGGTAACGTTCTCTACGAACCGACTATTATGAAAGCGGAATTAACAACAGCCATGCTTTGGAAGACAGCCGCGCATGCAAAATTAAACCTCGAAGCTCTGTGATCCCATGGAATCCAACTGTAGTAAGGCAATTTCTGGTTGTAATAAACTGTAGTTCTATTGAACGCATCGATTTCGGTGGCGAATTGATTCTCCGAGTTGAAGAGCACAATGTACAGAGAATTCAAACAGGAAGAGCTGCCCACGCAACAGGCGACAGAAAAGAATGCCAAAGTCGCAATTTGCTTCGTTTTCCTATCCTCTCTGATGATCTTATCAGGATCGAATTCTCCTATCTTCTCCGCCACGGTGTTCTTGCTGAGCGTATCTATGATGCCCAAGATCTCTTTCCTTTTTGAGAACCACGTGTAAATCTTGATGATCGCCAGGAAATGGGTCATGCCCATATTCAGGTTCTTCATTAAATCAGGAAAACTCTTGACTGTCTCTGGGAGTACAACAAACTCGCCCGGGGTGAACAGAACGCAGAAGTAAATCATAATTAACGTGTCGAATATTAAATACCAAAATTTCACAACCGGATGAGCCGATTCATCCGGTATCCATACACCGCTCCACTTAATGATCCGCATGTTCGTTCGGAAGAAATCATTGTTTAATGATTGTGCCGACATTTCAGACTCACTGATTTATTTCGCCTGTTCGCTTCGTACTTTTATAGTCTTTAATGTGACCTGAAACAGTTGGCACCCCAATTTCCTTTCGCCTCAATTACTTAATATTATTTATATTTCATCGGTCCAGGTGTGATTGCTTGTACTATTCCGAACATTACAGAAATACACAAACATTGTTTTGTTCGGTCTCCGCCATATGCTTGAAAAGGAGTGAGTCTGCGAGACTAAGATTAATTTAAATGTCTCGATGCGAACTCCGGATGCCATATGTAGACGTTTCCCACACTAGGGCCAACAATAGCCCATGGAAACCCTTTCACTTTTTCTCTTGAGACCGCAAAATAGCGCACTTTTTTTCCCTTCTTTTTCTCAGGTAAAATAAGTTTTTGGCCTAATTTCTAATACCAGCAGGTAGAAGAGTTGGTACTAAAGAATTGCGAAATTGTATTTCGAAAATTCCTTTTACAATTTATCCAACATCTTGTTATTATAATAAATACTGAATTCTAAAAAAAAAAAACACAATTAATTAAAAAAAATTATTGAGAATGAATGTAATATATTTTCGATTTCATTTTACAGTTACGAGTGATATACATTATAATATTTTGAGAATTGTTAAGATAAATTCTAACAGATAACTTATTGGTATGATTATATACTTATCAATGTTATCTTTATATTTCCTGAAGGTACGCTCTTTCAACTGAAAGGCTTCAATCTTTTTCAGGTAGCTTCAATTGTTTAAATTTAGATTTATTTCTTCTTGTTAGTTGTGATTTATCGTATAAGAGATCCAATTTGCTTTTTAAAAGAATATTTCTAGATTCTAAAACACAGAATTGACGTTCTTAGAATCATTAATAAATATATTTATTTAGCCATAAAAGCATGTTATCAATCAATATTATTTATTGATGTTTATAATGTACTTTTTTTTTTGTGAAAATGCTGAAAAGTAATTAAATAAACATTTGGATTCTATTTAGGAAAATTAATTAAAGTCAATCTCGATGATGAATTATTAATGATGCAAACACGGTTGTATCCATTTATCCTTTGATTAAATCATGAGTGGCCGAGATTGTGGGGGTGAGGATGAAGGGTTATGTCAGCTGTCTGTCCTGGGGTGTGGGAAAAAGGCACAGGTGGGAGCTCAGCTCCGTGAGCCTCCTTAATAGAAGTAGTCTAAATGCACTAAGGAAACAACCATGAGAAAACCCTCTTTCGCACTCGCACGGTTTCCTGTCTAACACAACTCGTTTGCTCTCCCAATTTGGGTCATTCGAGATGAAGAGGAAAAAAAACACAACAACACAAGAAAAAACAAAAAGCTCGTCGCTCAGCATCAAGTAGAAAATACTTTATTACTAAGTTCCTCTTGTTTTTTTTTGAGACACTAGAGCGATCAAATCGTGTGCATTGAAAACGCAATTTCACCCTCTATGCATATGCTAGTAGCGTGCTTGAAATAATGGAAATCAGAAGAAAAGAAGAAAAAAAAACAGTTACTTTAGGTTTTATGCATATTACGAAAGAGGAGAAAAGGAAAAGAAACGAGGAACTATAGAGAGAAAGAGAGTAAAACGTGGAAAAAGGCCGAGTGCATTGACGTTCGTAATTTAGTATATTTGTGGTTACAGGTAAACTGTCATTAGAGAGGAATAACATAAGTAGAAACGGCCATTTGACGTGTGCACTTCCGCAATCCGTGGCTTTGCGGCGTAATCGCCCGACGGTGTCCTGACCGTGACAGTCTGGCACAAGTTCGAGACTTGAACTTGTACTTGCGAGTTGCGAGAAACTAATTCGAATTTTTCAGCACGGCGAAGAAGGAATAAGATGCACGGCCGATCTGCAAAAGTCGTAGTCGTTAGTCATCCATGTTAACGAGCTGAAATCAGCAATTATTAATAGTTTACCGTTACGAACGTTGATAAAGTCAGCGGCGAGAATTTGCCTATAGTCAAATAAATGGGTTTCCTCATCCGCGTCATCGTTATCAGCATACTCCGTTTGTAATCCTCGCTTAATGCGAACCAATCGCTTTCATATATTGACAATGGTACATCTTCTCCCTAAATAACATCCATATTTTATACTATTAAAAATTAAATATGACTTAAGTTGAGTAAAATTATTTCACAATATTGCTTTTAAATTATTTTTTTAATTCCACTGAATCATCATTTAAAATCACGCGCATTTCTTGAATTGGAAATACCTGATTGTAAAGGAAATTACATTTCTTCTATATAACATTTTCCTGTTTAATAAGTCACGTGCAAATGTAATCATCATCTTCTAATCAGACACTTTTTATAATTAAATTGAAACTATAAATTTAATAAAAAAATAAGAGTTTTAAATATATTCTAAGAAAATCAAATATTTCAAATAATATATGACAAAGTAATGATAAATAAGTTGAATAACTTACCCTTAAAGTGACTTTATTACCGAAATAACAGTAAATGTATATTTGAATTTCGACTGCAACCAAATAAATAAATTCTACGAAAAACTTGGGATCCGACAAGCTGAGCTACAATGTAAGTGTTTTGTAAATATAATCATATAGAATCAGATAAAGTTCTCTTACTGTTGATGTTAGGTACAAGCATGTACAAAACACGACGAGCGAGATGAGAACCTGACCCAAGGTGATGTAAGTGAAAATAGACTCCAGCTTTTCGCACATACTGAAATTATGCAAAGCGTTCGTACACAAAAGATTCCAGCATTTTAAAGTAACGACCGTACTTGAATATTACTTGAAGCGATCTCATGCAACTCTTCAGCTCCTTCATAATCTCAGCTTCAATTTCAGGCGGGTCCTTAACCAAAGGCACGTTTGGCACGTTCATCTTCCGCAGAACTCTTTCTCGGACCGTCCTGAAAGCTCCCTGCAGAATCTTAATCTGGCAACTCGTGTATCCCACAATTCCAGTGAATAGAGTATCGAATCCTGCAACAAAAAAAAATAATTATTGATAATGGTAAATTTATAATAATTATGTAATGAAATGTTTACTCAATTCTAATTTATCTCACCGACTATAATGAAAGCGGAACATAAAACAGCGCCGTTTTGAAAAATAGCTGCAGCCGCGTAATTTAACCGAGACTTTTTTGCATCCCATGGAAGCCAACTGTAGTAGGGCAACTTTTGATTGTAAATCAACGATGTTACGTTCATCGCATCTACAATCTCGACGTACTCGCGTTCGTAATCAAAGAACAGGGTATAAAATGTACTGATAAAAGATGAACTTCCCACGCAGACTGCAACCGAGAGGAATCCGATGGTGGCGAACTGCTTGACCTTTTTATCTTCGGCCAAGAGTTTCGCCGGATCGAAGTCGCCGATCTTTTCGACATTCGTGTTCTTGCTTAACGTATCAATTATATGAAGGATGGTTTTACGCTGTGTGAACCAAATGTAAACTTTGACGCAGGATAATGCGTGTGTCATTGCCATGTTCATGTTTTTCATTAGATCTTCTAAACTGGCTGCGGTCTCGTACATTATTATGAACTCGGCTGGTGTAAACAGAAATACCAGATAGGTGACAACTACGGTCGTGTGAATTTTGTGTAACAATTTCACGAAGGTGTTTTCGTTGTCGTCGGGAACCCATAGTCCTCCGGCTTTGATAATCCGTATGTTCGTATCGAAGAAATCGTCCCCGAAGACCATTTTTTACGGTTTCTTTCGTGCGCACTGGACTCGACCGTCTCATGTTAATTCGTATTTATACGACCACATTTTAATTGCGGAAATCTAATGATCGACTATTAAATCTGCAATTCTGTACACGCTAGTCGCAGGAAATGTGGGATAAATCACAGCTGCCCTAAGTAAATAATATCATTTAAATAATTTTCCTATGAAATCGAATGGTAATGCAACAAATCCGATTATAATTGCATTCAATTTTCATATTTGAAAATTAAATCTCTTATTTATCACTAATTTAAATAAATCAATTGATGAAAAGTCCTATAACCCGTTGAAATCATTTAATATGTATCTTGTTATATTTTCTAAACCAGTGAGTCTAAACTGGTGTGATACAAACCAAATTGTTATGACTCTCTAGTGTTCAAAACTCCCTCTTCTCATGGCCCAATGAGTATTGTTTAAACGTTCAAATAAACTGTGATTCATCGTAAATAATATGCATCAAAGATTTATCAATCAAAACTATTCCACCAACCTTCATGTACTTATAATACAAAAAAGGAAATTATAGATCAAATTGTAGAATTTTAAAAATGCAATTGAATACAACTATAATGTTGAAGATATTTCTTGAAATTATCTAACAAAAATTACGTTATTATTGATTATTTAATGAGCTAAAAGTAATGCTTTGACTCTTGCGTTAATATGATGTAGATATTATATAAAATATATGTTTTGTGCCTGCGATTTTTAAAGTGTTTTAATTTTCAAAAATCTATAATCTTACCAACAATAATAAAAGCAGAATATAGTACAGCAATGCATTGGAAAGCCGTGGCACAAGAAAAGTTGAATATATTTTTCTTATGGTCCCAAGGTATGTAACTAGAATAAGGCAACTGCTGATCATAGATGTAGGTAGTGACATTATTTTCATCAGTAACATAAATGTATTCATCCTCAGAATGGAACATGAGAGTATAAAACGAGGAGAGCATAGATGAGCTGCCCACGCAACAGGCGACCGAAAAGAACCCCAGCGTCGCCATTTGCTTGACGACTTTATCCTCCCTGGTAATTTTCTCTGGATCGAAATCCCCGATTTTCTCAGCCTTAGTATTCCTGCTGAGCGTGTTACATATGTTCAGGATTGTGGTACGCTTCGAAAACCATATGTAGACTTTGATCGTAGCCAGAGCATGTGTCATTCCCATGTTCAGGTTCTTCATTAGATCCGGCAAGCTGGATACGGTTTCGTTAAGTACCATAAACTCGAAAGGCGTAAAGAGGAACACGAAGTAAATGACAATGACGATGTTGTAGAGCTTGTAGAGACCCCGAAGGAAAGGATGATCCCTCTCGCTGCCCACCCAAACTCCGCTCAGCTTAATTATCTTAATGTTCGTGGCGAAGAAGTCGTTGTCTTCGAACTCCATCTCGTAGCGGATTAATAATAATACTGGAGGGCGTCTCAAGTGCACGAGGCCTTTTATATTTGCGCGGTTTTCTTAATGATCGGGTATTACATATAATTGGGTCGTACATACTGCGAAAAAACAAAAGGATTGTGGGAGTAGACATCTGGTTATTCAGTCCGTCATTAAAGTAGCTGCAATCTCGGAATGTCTGCATTATTGAAGAAGATCCCGAACATCCCTTAATAGGAAATCGCTAGTTAGGCGACGCGAATGCATTCCTCGCTGAAGATGTCTGAGGAATCGTAATGCCTAGATCTCGTTCACTGGGGGACGATTGGCTACTTCTGTAATCAATTGGTGATTGTGTCAAGTGCATTGGAATTGGGCTCCAACGTGGCAGCAGTAAGAAAAAAAAACATTTCGCGAATTGTTGACCTCGATTACACGAACAATGGCGGTTCGCACCAAGTTTATGACCTTGGTAGAGTTCCATTGTTGTGAAACACACACATGCATACATGAAAACGTATACACATGGAAAGACACGGGAACGAACATAGGCAGTATACAGGAGGCGTGCGTTTTTGCTAAATCGGGTACCGTGTAAAAGGAGGCACACCATACAACCACCACCATCATCCTTCCACATTCGTATACACACATACATTCATATAGACATGATATAATCGAGCTGTTCGTTCGCAGGATGACGACGGCCGATGAATACAGCAGGAGGGAACTCGGTGTCCAGGTAACATACAGTCATTGACCTTATACTCTACTGCTGAATGCCAACGCAATCCTGCTGTGACGCGCATACATCATACATGATTTCATAAATATATTCGCTCTTTCGACGGACACGACATTCATTATATACAATTCGCTTATAGATTATTTCAATTTCGACCATAACAAAAGAAAAGAAATAAGTCGCGCAGCAATATCAGTCACAGATACGATTATAACGGAAACACAATAACATACCTAAACACAAAACACCGACAGAGAAATTGAATTGAAGGAAGAAGTAGAAGAAGAGAAAAAAAAACACTGCATATCTACTGTATATACTGAATTGCTTTTGGAATTGGAACATAATTCAATTGTTACTTTCAACCTCTCGAGATTAGAACATTTATCCAGGAAGAAAAATAAACCAATAATACCTATTGTTATTTAACTACTATATAAATTAAAAAATTAAATAGATTCATTACTAACTGTTATTTAATAGTAACCAAAGTGAGTTAATAATCATTTTTAATTAGCAAACGATAATTAGGACCCGCGTCACATACATGTGACTGGAAAGTCTAACCATAAATATTGATAGATTGAATACATGCTAATATTTATCTACTAATAAAAAAGTTTACATTTTTTTATAAGACACTATTGATTATTCTTTTTTTTTTCAAGATTTATATTTAATATTTGTATTAGTATGCTGGGAATAATAAACTTCGTAATGCTGGAATATTATACATCAGCATACATGTTTCCCCTTTCATGTTGAAATTTAATGTTACTTTTCTTTTTATATGTAATCGTTATAATAATATTGTATTAAAAGCTTAAGTTGTGGCCTTATTTACCAAGCTTAAGACCACCGTGCATCCTAAGCAAACATGCTTTTATAGACCACTCGACATATAAGTACATATAAAGTAGTTCTTTCTAAGGAATTATAGCAAATATCATAAATCCATTTAGCTTTTACGGATCCGCTTTCAAATATAAACGTACAAGTAATAAATTATACATTTTTTATTTACGTATATTTCAAAACATATATATATTTTTTAATTTTTATTATTAAAAAAAAAGTTTGAAATATTTTAAAATTGTTTTTGAAATAAATATTCCCGACAAATTGATTCAGTTGAAGTTTCAAAGAAATGGAGACAAAACCACCAACCTTTTACTATATCTGTCTATGTATTTTATTGAAAATGTACCATTTTTCTAGGTATTTTAGCTATTTACTTATTAAAACAACGATCTATA
The DNA here is from genome assembly GCF_001412225.1 of Nicrophorus vespilloides. NCBI lineage: Eukaryota > Metazoa > Arthropoda > Insecta > Coleoptera > Silphidae > Nicrophorus > Nicrophorus vespilloides. Next base: position 210,615 of record NW_017100096.1, on the reverse strand, counting down.
TTAAAAATATTTAAAATGTTTGACTGTGTTGTTATTTTTTGTATATATTTCTGTATAGTTCACAAATAGGCAAACTAGTTTCCTTATGTGGGCAGCATAATTATATTGTAGATGTCCGAAGATGAGACGTTCAGAAATATCGCTTTCGTTGCGAACGTAAGTGAAATGAAATGAATGCGTATTTAATGCGAGTCAAATGTTAAAAGAAAACCGCTAGAGGAGACCAAAAACGGTACACACGTATATATATACATACATACAGTATTATAACGATATAGGTGTATATGTCAGTGGTGTGAAATCTAGTTAGCTGTATTTTATCGAAACTGAATGAAAAGGGAAACTGTAAACTTCTTGACCTATACCAAATACTATTATACAATACAAATGTATTACTATAACAATAAAACTGCAAATTCTTAATAATTAGATAATACAATCAAATATTATTTCAGAAATTAGGAAAATAGTATTCCGTAGAGCAGGTGCATCCATCAGGAGTAAATTACTCCAAAAATGGGGTAAAAGTTACATTTATCTAAAAAAATATACAATGCAAAAAATGTTCTTTTTCGTTTTACCTGTAATTCCATATCAGAGTAAACATTTATGGTAGTCGTATTAAATGGTGCAGGACAGGCAGATTTAAACTGTTGTAAATGAAGAATATAAAAAATATGGCGCTTAGTATCCCAAAGAAAATGTAAGTCAGAAAACTGACCTCTGAAACGATTGTATCCTATGCAATATAAAAGCGCTCTAATCTACCCAAACGTACCGAAATGGTACGTCTTCTGGTAAAAACATTCCAGACGCAATTTTGCGAAACGCAATATTATGTAAACTGTACGCAAATTAAGTAATTGTGTTTTACGACGAGGCGCATGAAAAGAAAAGTATTTTCCAACGAAATATTTTGATGTATTTATGGGCTGTAACTCTCGGTTTCGGAGGTCCATTGGTCACAGTCGCCCCGAAATTGCAGCATTTCAACCAACCGAGCAAGCAACCAAACCCGACTTCCACACTTTACTGCCCCGTTGTTCCTTTCCATCACTTTCGTTTATACTGTGTCCAAGAAAACATAATTATTAAAAGAACACAAACATACCCCGATGTTTAAAAAAAAAGGCAAATAAACGCAGGGAACGTTTTCAAAGCTTTCAGGTCGTGACTGTGTTTTGGTGGATGCTTGAAATTTCGGTCACGCGTTTTCGTTGCGTTCCCATGAGCCCTGATTACATATGCAGCTCCATTGCGTCATTTGCATTTTTTCAAATTTGGGATTTTTTTAACGCCTTCCGAACGTCCCGTCGACCCATCTGAACATGTTCATGATAACCAAATAAAATAATAGTGATTTGCAAAATATAGTTGTGTACGGCCTTTTATTTGTTGTTGCAGGTATTCGCTAGAACATTCATTCGCATCTACATCCTGCAACCATCGATTGTTGGTAATAGGATGGATGAGAGCATTGCCAAGGTTTGCAATATGTCAAGAGCACGGCAGGGGCTCGTGAGGCGGTAATGATAATGCTAGCATATGCTAAATTATACATCTTTCCACTCATTGTGTTGCCTTTTATGCGAAAAATAGCGCAACAGATGGCCTCGCAACACTGGATTCCCTTATATTACAACATTAATTCCAATAACTTCTCGCATATACACGTCCTCCGAGTTGTGAAGCCTCCAATAAATATTTGCAATTAAAATTAATCCCTTCGATCGACAATTCAACATTGATTTACTAGAAATAACTACTACTTACATCATCATAAATTTACAAAAGCATTAATACAAAACATGTTTTTGTTTTGAAATAACAAAAATTTTGGGAATTTATATAAAAATAAAAAACTTTATTTATTGAACATACAAATTTTCTATAGTAAAATTTATAATAAAAGTTATATTTAATAATTTATAATTGTATATTAACATAATTTATGTTAGTTATTTAAAATTCTTTAATATTATCAATAATTATATGGAATAGTGTTATTGAGAAAATCTAGAATTTATTGCGTCACATTTCTATAAGAATCCACTTGCATAATGTGTACAAAGTAAAGAAATATGTAGAATTATACGATTTTATGTTACCTCTATCTCGCTATAAGGAAGGTTGCGCATATCATTTAGAATTATGTTAGTAAAGTCTTTAATAATCATTAGATTTATACAATAAATATTAATAATTTATTATACGTACTTTGGATATTAACCGTTTCTCAATTGCTACATACAAAATAAACAACACATGCATTTTCATTAATCTATAATAACTATTGGAAATTATGTAATATTAGTATAAGAAGTTATTTTTATAAATAAATACTTTTAATCACTTAATAATACAGTGAAACCTCGCTTAACGAGCAAAATTAATTGTAAGAAAAATTACTCTCTTAACGAGTGATGATGAGAAGAGAAATCCCGGATTGCACGCCTTCTACATCATTTGTAAAACTTGTGTGCACATATTATGTATATTTTTGAATATGTTTCACTATACGAGTAAAAATCGGAAAATTTTGGAACGAATTAAAGTCGTTAAGCGAGATTTAAGTAAATTTATATTCTATTAATATGTAATATACAATTTTGAAACTTTAACGGAACTGTTACATCACTTTAATCACTTTTTGCGTTGTTTAATTAGTTTAATTACCAGTATATGTTCCATACATATTCCTTGGGCAAAATTTTATTGTCCTCTTCAGCACTAGTAAAAAGTACCTCATTAGATGGAATTTGTGTGGGAACCTAGTACATTTCTCATATATTAAATTGTTTATTTCTTTCGTAATTACATTTTTATTTTACAAATTATTTGATTTAATATAAAATTTCCAAATTTATTTTTCAATCGGAAATGTAATGATACTGTGAGAAAATCAAATCGTTAATGGAACGGAATTTCCGGTTTCCTCCAAAAAAAAATGTGTGTGATTTTTCGGAAGAATGATGCGTGCAAAAAAAAAGAATATATATCTCTTCTTTCGGAAAATTATCTTCGGCAGCAGATGCGATCGATGGGAATTCGCACGTTTCGGTGGCAAGTAACAATTCCATTTACAGAGAGAGAGCATTAAGTGTCCGCCGTTTTACCTGCTTTTCTATAGTGTATACACCCCCGACGGGTATCAAGTTCTGAACACATCCACACACACAAACTCTTCTAGCATGTGTATATACACGCATACACATGCATCAAGCAGAGCGTGGGAATCATAAATAATATGACGATCGATACACATAAATGTGTGGCGATTTTTTTTTTATCCACTTGCTCCTTCTTTCTGCTGCTGCTTCTTCGACTGCAGCTTTTTATTAAATATAAAACGTGTAGTCGGGACGCATGAATTATTGATGCGTTTCCTTCCATTGTCCTGTAATGGGAATCCTGATACGAATTCACATACACGCAAAGATTCACACCGCGAGGAATACACGCGTTTTAGGAATCTAAATAATTCGTATCATTTTCGTCAATTCGCTCGACCACCGAAAGCTAATTGCAAATACTGTATGCTGTAATTAATCGGCGACGAGAGAGTTAATTAAATTTTCGACCACCGCGTAGGCATATTAATTACGCATGACGGGCGGATTATTAATTTTTTTTTATGATCCTTAATTGAACATTTATCGGAAACGAGTTACGGATCGGGGATTTCTCACGAATTTTATTAACAAACCGAGAAAAAATATCTCAGGGTCAAGCGACGAGCAACGAGCCGACTTCTTGGCGAGATCGTTGGCCTTTCCACGATTTGCTTTGTTAATTAGTAAAAATAGTAACACGATTAGTTTGAACAGGTTTATATACATACACACACTCACTATGTTCATCTCTTTCTCTATCTGAGTCTCTGCTGTTTATTTTTTTTTCTTGTTGTTGTTATATGTGAAGAAACTTACGCATTCGACTCTTACCTCTAAATTTATTCTATGCATATTTTATATATCGTATATTATACAATTTTATAGTCGATACAAGTTCATCATTGGTCGTTATTCATTCAATCGATGCTAAAAATGGAAAGGAAACGATTTAGAAACATTTTACTTCCATTCCAGATGTTCTTGGTTTATTTAAATACGTAATAAACTTAAATATCGATACTGTGCTAATTCACACTACTTAGAAATTTCATTCAAACTGTTCATCTAAAACTAAATTTGTAATATCATAATTGTCAAATATGATATGGAAAAGAATTATAAATATTTCAACATCTTTGAATATTATAATTTAATTACATTAAAATATAAAAAAATACTATATTTTTCATAATGTTATTTACTTCATTTGCCAAAAGTTGTTCAAAAACTGAATTATTAAAAGAAAAACAACAATTTCTAAATACTAAATTGCATTGTTTATAAGATACAACAGAGTGAGCAAAATTCTGTGTATTATTTTATGTTTGTGCTCGTGTAAATGTTACCAATAAACAAATTCTAAAAATAATGGAATCCTTGAACAATTATTATGTCCATTTTATTGTTGTAAAAAAAGTACATATTTTCTAATATAACATTTATTTATATGTCACCACGTTGTGTAAAAAACTGTAATATTAACATGACTTGAATTTTATTTTTCCTTTGATGTAAACCTCCGAATACTTCCGGAGATTTTTCGAAACGTACGTTCGTGTTTCCTTCTGCTTACTTTTATTTCCTTATACTGGAATACAGTATTTATTAAAATGATCAAGGCTGCTTTGGTCATTACCCCGTGTGAATCTGGATATGACTAAGCTTACGATTTAAACATTCATTAAAACCCACATAATAGTCACAATTTTCAAAAAGTATCAAAGTCATAAGTTTTTGTTACGAAAAAAAAAACATGGTTATTGTTTGCTTAGTTTCCATCGTGCGCAATTAAACTAGAACTTTATTTATGGAGAAAGAAAAAAATAGTTCTTGGAAATGTGAATCATTGAAAGTGGTGTCCAGTGAATCACGTAGGCCATCAATTTGAACATATTTTTATTTAATTCCATGAAAACACACTGAAATGGAAAACAAATGAAAGCTATACGTTTTCTAGTAGAGCTTAATCTTATATGTTTAATAACACTTACTTATTGAATAACTTTAATGCTCAAAAGTTCAATTAATAAATTCTGGGTTTTAAAGTTAAAAAAAAAACGTTATGTAACTTCTGTTACAACTGTGGAGAGTAAATTAAAGAGTTAGTTTGTGTAGTAAGCTTATGTCTATTTGCTGAGTATTGCTGAATAAGAGGCACTAATAAATTATGGACTTAGTAAGGTCCAAGCATAAAATTACACGTGCCTCCAATTAACTCCCAAAAGTATCCACACGAACTCGGCTTCGGGCCCTAATAAATTAGGCAAGCCCGGAGGAATGTTAATTGCCATTAGTTTATTACATTGCGTAACGTTTAAGATTTCCTAATTTGACTATCACAAGTGTCTCTGGTATAATTGAATGAAAAGAACGCTGTTCGTCAGTCTCGAGATAATTACAGATCCATCACATTGAAGTAGTATTTCAAATGAAAAGTGTGTGAAATAGAGATGATCCTCTCACTCGAGAAGCAATAAAATATATACAAATCAGCGAAAAGCTATTTATTGGGTTTACTTTTAACACTTCAGGTAGTGACTACGCATTTGGAATGTCCAAGCTAACATGTATATATAAATAATAATAAAAAAAAACGCTTTCGTGTTTACGTGTATATGCGATAACCGACAGAAAAATAATTAAATATAAAACTTGAAAGATCCGTTAGTTCTACAGAAGAGTGGAGCGCCCGAAGTCCATAGAATCATCCATTCCTCCTTCTTCGTGTCCTTGAGGATATTGCACGCCCATGGACCGTGGCCGCACATATACATGGATTTTTATATACATGTATATATTACGTGTGAGAGATTGTACGTGTGTGTTTGTGTCTGTATTGCACGTTTCCAACGAAAACGCTTAACGGTTTTTCTTTTCGTTTGTTTATCGGCGTGTCTTCGGCCGGCTCGGCTCGCTCGCAGCTCTATAACTGTTTTAAAAAAACGAAAATTCGGTTTCACCTATACGAAAGCGACGCTTTCGTTCGTGATCAAATGTATAACAGGACAGATGCAGGAATGTAGGCGAAATTCTTTCACATTATGTAATGGGATTTTTACTAGAAAAATATCCGTTTCACGTAAACAAAGAGCCGTACGGTTATCCAACGTTCTCCAATCCCAGATTGTTCAAGGCTTGCAAAGTGCAAATTTCGTAACTGTTTTTTCTTTTATATAATATGAACTGTTTGACAGATTGCTTCCGAATTTTGTTTGCACTTTTCATAATAGCCTTATCTACATATATTTTAAAGTTCTAATTACAGAAATGCCTTGAATAGTGCGGTTTCGATAAATCGAGAATCACAATAGTTCGTTTTTAAAATTTATAAATTATAATTGAGCAAAACAAAATTAATCCTAAAAAAAAACTAGTTAAATGATCTTTTTTTCATTATACATGTAGGCATTACCAATTAACCGCACTATGAGAGGTATTACTGTATATTCGTGTATTTTGAACATTCATAGGATCTTAGGAAATAAACTACCGGAAGCAAGACAAAACAAATAACATAAAATGAAAAATACATAAAACAAACTCGTAAAATAAGACATGACTACATCATTTTGGGACAAAGTAAAACATAGTAACAGTGAATCAAATAGTCCACACAAACATATTTGAAAGAAAATAAAAGTTTCTTTACATTATTTTTTAAATATTGAAAATGTATTGATTTTTATTCTATAAATATTTCGACTAGAAATTACCTGTAAATATTTCTGTATAGCAATAAACAAAGATTTTCCCAAAACATGTAATTTCTCATTTGATGCATAACGTAAATAACATACAAGTAATATCATAAAATTACTATAATTATTAATTAAAAACTAAAGTAATTCGCGTGTAGAGAGAAATGCACAATTGTGTATGTAAATTTACTAATAACTCGATAGAATTTTATACACACAACGAGACACGCATGCTCTTGAACTACGGCAGTTTTAAAAAAATTCTTCAACAGTTACGACATAACACTGTAATCTCAGGATTGTATTTTAATCCCGATTGTTCGTACACTCATTTGAATAATGTTCATCCCAGAAATTGTTATACAACAGGTCACTATCACAGCTGCATTAGAGAGAGAAAAAAAGGGTCATTGTGACTTTAAGACGTAGTTTTATACGCATGGGAACTATTATCATCATGATGTTATAATTATTATTGTAACTAAATAATAAATGTGATTCGAAATGTGCATAAACATAACGTTAAAATTATATTATTAAAATTTGTTTTCAAAATCTAGAAAGGACTTTTCATTTTGATTACCTCTGAAAACGAAATTTTGATTAATCAAATTGTTTAATTGATTTCCCTGTAATTAACAATCATTTATTCGTTAAATGATCAAACTTAAAATTGAATTTTTGTCAACGAGCAGATTATATTTAGAGGCATTAAAAAGAACATTCCAATTAGTACTTAAAGCATATAATCAAAATTGAATAGAAATAAATTAATGTTATCGAGTTAATTGGGATTCATCAAACAGGTGAGTGATTCGTGTACGACTTCCGGGTCTGCTTTGTGTTCGTATGGCGTTGATGTGACAATCAACTGCTTTTATGTACTCGTATAACTAACGCTTTCATACCTTTCCCAAATCGAAAATCGCAGCGTTTCACGCGGAAACCATCATTTTATCAGCGATCTATTTCGAATCCTGACGGGAAATTGTGACCCGGTTACATTAAAAATCTTAACAAAACCAACGCATAATTAATTGCCAAATTGTAATTACTTTGTATATAGTCATTTGACGCAAGAGTTTTAATGCGTAGGTTTATTCTAATTTATTGATTAAAATAGATTTTGAATGTTTTTTTTAACATATGTCACGGATATTTAAATAAATAATCGATTTTTGTGTTTTTAACATATAGAATATTCTAATCTAAATCTTCAAAATAGTGAAATATTTCAAATTAGTTGTCAATTCTTCAAAATGTAATTGTAATAAATTTGTCAACTTGATTTACGTCATTTTTAAATATACTGCTGTCAAATCAGAAGGCTAAACTTAAAATATAATTTCGAAACCATCGAAGACTACATAAATCAAACAGACGTGCTTTTTTTTCTTTCTTTTTCTTCATGTTGTAACCTCCCACTACGCCACAAAATTATAATAAAAAAAGAAAAGACAAACCACTTACGGTTTTGTTTGTATATATCTATATATATACTATGTATAGTTCTGTACTTGCCCTCAACGCAATCTCCCCACAAAGGCAATCTGTCGTCTACTTAAAGTAATAAGGTATTTCAGGTAAGAATGGTCGAATCAGCTTCCTGGACCATTCGATACTTTCGTTTTCTAAACGTAACCCAAAACGGCAAACATTCGACAATAGGAAATGCAAAAAAAGAAAAACGTCAGGCAAAGATGACCCAGACTTTATGCAATGCGAACAATGCAAACACCTTATATCGCCCTATTGTTTAGACAAAACGACCCAAAGAATCCCAATAAAAATATTAAATTTCTCAGAGAGTTCTAAAAAAACCTATACATTTAGGAATATTTTGACTTTATGAAAAGTTGATTATTAATAATAATTTTCATTTAAAAATAATTAATTCTCTTATATCAAAATGTTAAATCTCTTAATAAAATTGGTATTTCTTTTCAGAATTTTAAGAGCGATTGGCGAACATTAAATTGGAATAAACTGTTCGGATGTACATTAAATTCAATTGAAAGCCGCTCTGTGTGCGAGGACGACTCAAAGGATAATTTAAGATTGAAGGATCTGTGCGACGGCTTTTAGAGTCTAGGTGCTCGTTAAAATTTTAATGTAAGCGTGTAATTGAGCAACAGTAAGCACACACACGTCGCCGATTGTTGAATAAACAAGATTATGGTTGACCGCTGATGGTCGGGTTGACGTCCTTTCTAACATCCATTAATACATTTTAACATGAGCTAAACTACACAAACAACCAGAGACGCCAAGTTGCTGAACGCAACAAGACAAGACAGACGAGGAAAAAGCAAAAAACGCAAGAATCCTGTAATTGAAGCAAAACGAGAAAATCGGCTTTCCTCCATAGGAAACCTGTGAAAAGCGATGTGCGATGTTAGAGCAAAGCCGAATTGAAAAGCAGTCTAGATGTATCAGTTATGTGCGTGTGCCGCTTATTTAGATGTGAGGTAAAAACGTGTTGTTTGTGTATTACATAGAGCGGGTGAGCATCCGGCGCTTGATAATAAATGCAATATAAATGCTAATCATAATAACGTTGGCAAAGTGCATTCCCAGCATACCAACCACATGAAAGAACGAACGAATGAGCGAACGAACGAACGAACGCACACGGCTAGAGCCCCTGCCTGCTCCGCCGTGTACCGTTACATAACACCGGAGCTCGGCGGCGCGGCGGCTCCCCCCGACTCACCGCACGTTTAAAATTAGCTCCGGAATTAGGACACTCGCGGACCACGTCCTTCCTGTATACTCTCTTCTCCACTTCAACTCAAAATCACATTCTCTTGTTATTTTCAACGAACCATACAAGACTTACAATCACAATTCATTAAATCAAAAATCACAAGATTGTATAAATCACACCCAAATTGGTTCAATATCTAATTGTATTATTTAACACAAAAGTTGCGTTGATTTCAAATATTAACGTTCCAATTGCCGCAGTTACCACAGAAACAATCATGGAGACTCCATGGAAGATGGATATGTACATTCTTCCATGATTGTTTCTTTTTAAAGTTTTCGTATCTGATATGTCTCATATCTTATCCTCTCTATCCATGCTAACCATAAGTATTTGCAACTCATCAATACAGGTAGGAGTACAACGAAGATTTACCAAAGTGATAATATTATAAGATTTAGGCAGAAAGACCTATGGTCAGTAGCCCTTTGCAGCAGATCATTTATGGTGATTTTTTGCAATAAATGTTATTATTATAAGATAATGAACACTTTATAAGAAATTCAGTCAAAATATAAAATTTACATTTATTTTCATTTCATTTTAAAACATTAAAATTCTTATACAATTACTTATTTATTTATAAATATTGTAAATAAATCAGTCAATAAGTCAATAGAACTTTAATGATTGATAATAATCGAAATTATCTCGATTTTACAAACGTTTTTAATATTTCATTAAAGATTTTAATTGTGAATTCACACTCAAGTGAATATCATGGATTTAATTAAGTAATAACCTCGGAAGTGTCGGAAATGAAAAATAAATATTTTCATCGATTTATAATTCATAAATGTAGTTATTATGATTCAGTTTATATCTGCATACATTAACGCACAATTTGATTTCCTCCTAACAGTAAACTAAATTATTTCACACCATTGATCATTTAATTATTAATATTAATTGATACAGTTGTATTGAATTGATTGACATTTATAAATTAGCAAATCCTTCTAATTGGTTGAAAATCCGAATAGCGTGTATTTTTCTAAAGGATACGATCGTATCTGCCAGGAATGTTACCTAAAGGAATGACACGTATACATCACGGTTAAAGTGAAGATGGCTTTACATAAACTTCCGAAAGATTCAGATCTTATTTCCAAGAATGTAACGAATCCAGTTTATGCGCATCGCGAGCTTCTCCAGAGAGCTAGTGCAATTGCGCAACGGCCGGTCGGTGGTACACAGCTGAACAATAAAGATACCCCACAAGAAGAGGCGATCTGCCAGACGATAACATCGCATGCATGCATATATATACACACAAAACAAACGTACATGTCGTTTCCTCATCGTGCATTAAAGTCTTCCAAGACAGTTACATGAACAGAACAATGCCGCATTATGATTTTCTCACACTTCGACCATTTACATTTTCGCATATTCACTACATTTGTATTTTTTCTTCTACAACCTCTTCTTCGGTTCAGGTCTTCGAGTCAGAGTTTTATTAATTGGCATTCGCGATCCGCTTGAATTTCCACGACGAGTTATTAAACACGCTTTTGAACTTAAAGCCAGTCAGTATGAGTAGTTCTCAGTAGTTTTCCCATGGCATTCGCTAATCCCGCCGCAGCTGCTGCCTTAAATAGATTGCCTCCTGTATATAACCTAATTAAGCATCCGGAATATCGCCGATGATGATGATGATGAAGATAATGATAATAACGCAAGCCACACGGCGAGTCAAACGATTTATCAAAGACTTATAAAGGTATGGATTCTGTGTTGGCAGGTAATTCCAAAAATGGTCATCTAATGACCCTTAGTTATTATTAGTACCTGCAAAATGCAGAGACTTTTATTTTCAATTTCACAAACATGATTTTCATATAATAACTAATCAAGTACCCTAAAATACAAAAAAAAAAGTAAAAGCTTTGATTTAATCGAACGAACAATGTGATTATTAATTTATATTTCGTAAATTACTTCTGTTGAAACATCTCGTCTAAGAAAATTGTAAATGAAACATATGTTACTTATTTTGTATGAGTTTACTTTGATTTACGTAACTCACCAAAGATTAATACACCTGTTACTATTGATTTATCCAATCTCTGACCACGGAGCGTGACTCTAATCATTAATCATACATATTGCAGCAACTTATTATATATATATAATTTTTACTATACCCTTTTTCGATATGCTTGAAAAATCTTCATCAGAAACTTGATTCATTTTATGAGGAAAAAAAAAGAAAGTACGATATATATAATTGCTTCCCATTAGTCAACTGAACTTACTTAATTTATCTAGTAAAATTTGTTGTTGTTAAATGTTTTTTATATTAACTAAAATTAATAAAATATTAAATATAAAACTAGTTTATGTTTTCGTAAATATGTTAATTTTTTTATGATCCCAATTTGTATCATTACTAAAATCTTAATACTCAATATACAATAAAATTAATCAAACTTAGTTTAAAATCGATATGACGCAAAAAAAAACAAATATTAACAAAATTATTTATTTTATTATATGCAACCAACCAATCATTTACTAGACAGATTTAAAATTTTAAAAAAATCTTGGACAGTTTAACATTTTTAATTCTCTAATATATCAGCAAATTTATCAAAGAGATTTATTTTAGTAATACATGTATCATCATCATGAATAATTATTTTTTCCAATATATGTTTACAGCAAATGCAGGTAATTTCTGAAAAATATTAAATTAACATAGAAATACCTCATGAAATTTAAAAAAAAAATACTTTTATATTTACCTTTTACGGTAAAAGTGAATTACTCACAAATATTACGTGTAATATTCACGATATGCAATTTGTAAAGCTAATAAGGTAAGTGATATTGTTATATAAAATTGGTTCTAAAATATTAGATTCCATTCAATAGATTTGAAACGAAACGCCCAAAGTTTCGAGCCCATTTTTCGATTGGTCTAGATTTGAATTAAAAAAAAATCTGTTAACAAAAAACTTTATGGTGAATATGGATAGGACCAATAGAATTGTTAAGTACGAAGAAAGGCGCGTGTTGCCGATCCCTCTTTTTGGCGTTTGGCGATATGATTCGCAGCTGCAACTACAGTTTTATGACTCTCTTATCTAGTGTTGGAAACTCCTTCTTTTTGTGACCCAATAAGAATTATTTAAACGTTCAAAGCAGCTGCAATTCGTCGATTCCCAGACGCACAGTGGCGCATTTGATCTGCAATGTTAAAAAACATATGGGTAATGTTTAATTTTCAATCCACCCTTCTATAATGATCTGAAATGCAATATTACAAACTCAATTTATAAGAAGTAGTAAGTTTGTAACTGAATAATATTTATAATTTGATTATACAATGGAACCTCGCTTAACGAACACCTGGATTATGCGCCTGCTACAACATTTTTAAAACTTGTGTGCACATATTATGTGTATTTTTGTATATATTAATCATCTGTAAATATAATTTGTGTTTTCTGTAAATGCAAAACAC
>NW_017100096.1:191904-197455 GCF_001412225.1 Nicrophorus vespilloides | reverse complement strand
TCAGACATGTTATTTGTGATTTTTTTGTGCAAAATTTAACAACAAAATCATTTGAAAAGCAAAATCATTAATAATCGAGACATTACTTTATATGGGAAAAGGTGTTTCACTATACGAGTAAAAAACCGTAAATTTTAGAACGGATTAACAATTTTATATATATTCAATAATAATATTCAACAATATATTAAAAGAAGTTTCAATCCAATTTATTATATAAAAAATAATCTTATTAGTGAATATTATTCTATTTTTATACTTAGCATCGTCACTATCTTTATTATTCTTATTTTGATCAAATTAGAACCATTTTCCTGTGTGTTAGGTATGTGTTACGTATTAACTTCCAAATGCTCATGTACAGTATGCAACCAATCATACTGCAGTAAAAATATGTTGTATCATGGTAAATGTATATAGTACATAGCATTTGTATATCACAAACATTTTTGTATTGTGTTGTAGATAAAAATTGTAAATTCATAATAGCATCATTTACCTATTTACATTTAATGTCTTTTATATAAAAAAAAAATGATTTAGGTGAAGATAAATACATTAAAAGCAGCCATTTTGCCAAGAATTTCCTATTATTTCCCATATTAATAATTTTATTACTTGCAGCAATAAAATTAACAAAACATAAACTCAATATAATAACAAAAATTAGGGCAGAGAGACCTATGGTCAATAGCCCTTTGTATCAGTTGACTTTTTTGTAATTATATAAATTTAATTTGTCTTTTTATTTCTGTATATGGTTTTTTTGTACGACTGATGTGAATAAACATTATTATTATAATATTAAAAAAATTAAATTATACTGCTATAAAGGGCTATTGATCATAGGTTTTATTTACAATATTTTATTAGTCATTTTATTCCAAATCAGGCTAATACAAATTATCTAATAACATTGTTATTCAATAAAATGTTGTTGTCTATATTTAATAACAAATTAATTCATTAAGTTAGTTTGGAATTAAAGTTGAAATTAATATTATAGATATTTTTGTATAATATACAATTAAAACAAATTTAATTTAAAAATTCTTTTTTAACAATTGATACATGTTGTTACTTTGAACATTTTTTTAATATTTTCAACTATAATTTACAATTTATTATTTACATTTATTATATACATTAAAATATTAACTGTGATATAATTATATGTATTTTAGTAAACTAGCAGTAGATGGGGTTAAACGATCGTCTCTCGCACATTCCACTGCATGCGCTGTGAACATCTGCCCAACAAAAACGGCAAACGGTACTCTGGTTTCCCTTCAAAGCGAATAAATCTTTCGCCTTTTACTAAAGATTTCCGTGGAGGGGAACAACTCAAATGAGTCTAATCTGAATTTTTTCAGTGCCCGGCGAAAGCTGGGCCGTAATTTAAATTAAAAATAATCTTTTGGAAAATATTTTTGTTTTTTCCAAATATCATTCAATAAAATTAGTTATGAGTAATTTTCTTAATTGAGCTAAAAACTGTTTTCTTATTATAAACATGTTTTAATTAAGTTTTTTACCGATCCATTAAAGGTAAATTTCTACGTAAAACAATAGTTGTTTCGTTTCTTAGTTACTTGGAGAGTAATTTATTTAACAAAAGGATGCTTGCTAGGATTAAATTTGTCGAGGTTTGTGTAAAACCGGAATTATATTATGCAACAAGTTTTACACAAATTGGATTATACATAACTACACTACGTTATTAAATTAATTTAGGCAACACATGTTACATATTATGTGACCTTCATTGCTTGAGATTGTTGGAGAGTTAATAATTAACCAGAACATACTTTTCAGGAAAATAATATTTCCTTATAATTCCTGCCATCACCAATTTCTTTTAAAAACAACTACTAACCCAAATTTTAGATAAATTGGTGGTCCCAAAATGTGTATTAGACTCTTAATTTGGTTCTGAATTCATCCATTCGTATTGTTTTTTTTATCATTTGTTAGATATATAATGTTACCAGTGGTTTCCAATTTATAATGCAAGTAAGTGTGTGTGACCAACAGATGGCAGCTTCATTTAAGTAAATTGATATTAAAGTTGCCTAAGTGATGTGACTTAGTTAAACACGAGTTACACAATGGAAATATGAAAGTGGTAGGGTCGAGGCGATTGGTCTGCGACGTCCGTTGTTGTCGTGTGCACCTGGTTACTCGAAAGTGTCTTAAGCATATTGGAAATGTAGGATTCCCATACAAGCAGTCAGCAGTCAGTTCATTCAGTGAAGAGGAGGATAGCGCGTTGATTGCGTGTATTTTCAAACGTCCGACATATTAATTCCATTCCGGTTGGCCAGTGAAAATGTATCGAAGTTCGCGCTTCAAAGCCTCCTCACCAGCAGCGAAATAGCCCATCTCCTAGTCAGCCAGAACAATTGAATATTTATAAATATATATATATTTATACGTATAACAGCTCGGATCGTCGATATTGTTGTTGTTTCCATCTATGTTGTTTCGGTGGTCGAGTGCGGGCGCTAATATTAGTTTACAAGTCGAATTGGAGAGTAGTGTCTGAAACTGGGAAATATGAGTTGTTCTTTGCCATTTCGATTTATCTGCACCTGCCTTGCCGTTCTACTTTTTCACATACAGGTAAGAGATACCCCACACTCCCGGACGCGTACTTTCCGATTCATGGAATGGCCAAAAATAAACATAAAACGTTTATATTTACCTTTTTCTCTTCTTTCTTCACTCTCCATTATACCTATATACACTTCAGCAAGTCTCTACTTAATTGTGTGTTACTTTTTTCAAATTTCCGAAAACATTCGTTCAGCCCGAACGCGACAAATTACATAATTATGTTCGAATTCACGGAGCTTACTCAGATCGAATGACTTTCGCTAACTTTTGCAAAATTTTAATTAAAATGCCACTTATTGTATAACACGCTGTATAAATTACATACATGTATAGAGAAATAAATGCCGCGACGCGAAACTGGTTTTCTTGATAGATTATGTTCTCTGCAATTCTATTTTATTCCATTTATAAAACATTTAACATTTCTTCTTTCGAAATTAAATTCTTTTTTTCTCCTCCGACATATTTCGTTTTAACATTACATTCTGTACCATTCTTATACTTATATACAGACTTTAACAACAATTTTACGTACATTTTGTAAGTATAATAAATATTATGTCGAATCCATTTAATACTAAACTTATTTTAAAAGTAAACATATTAAAACAGTATACACATCTCTATCGATTGATTATTTAAGTAATAACATAAACTACTACTTAAAATCATTGGCGTAGAATGTTTCATTTCCAGGAAAATTATAATAATTCCAATGAAATAACATACACTAAAACGTATAGTATACATAGAATAGTATATTTTATAGTACACATTTTTTTGAAAATCTATTCATAGTAAAATTGATAAATATTTCAAATTTGTAACGAATGGTTTTTTTTAATTAGATTAGATTAATCAGATATTATACAAAATTATAAGTATAATTTGTTTCAGGATTAGTTTCAAAACGAAAACTCTTCCCTTTTTATCTTATTTGTTCATCATATTTAACAACGTCAAACCAAATACTCTTATATTTGCTGATCACACGACGCTTCTGTTATCATCACGTCACAATCCAAACATTCTATCGCAAAATCAATATATTGTAAATTAATATCGGAATTACAGTTTATTTATTAATAAACAAACTGTTTTCAAATGATTTAATCATACTGCAATTCCGTAAACAAATTTATATATTTAATTTGAAATTAATTCAAGTTTTGCCGCAGGCAAAACTTAACAGTTTATCGGTCAGTTGTATTGAAATTTAATCTTAAAGCAAAAAATAAATTGCCCAGAAGAGCAGGAAGTGTGTTCTCAGTTTCTTTATTATCTGCGCTATCGTACGGTCAAGAATACATTCTCGTTTAAATTTGAATATTTAAAAGAATCCTTCATTGTTGAACATGATAATTTTTAATTGTTTCCTTGAGATTTTAAATATAAATTGTTACCGCAGAAACGTTTATTTATATATACGTTTACGATAAGAATTAAACGCAGCAATTTTACTCTTTTTATTAAAATACACAATTGTATTTATAAATAAGCAAATATTAGGGATTATATGTTAAAAGAATGTAATAAAAGTAAATTGTATGAATTGTTAGCTTTAATCATCTTATTTTAAAAGTGAATCACTCGAAAGAAAACTCATACAATTGATTCTGCTAATTGTGCACACATCAAATTGTCGCATTGCCTTTATGCATATTTTAAGATTTACTAATAGAAATTCATTAAATGTAATCTTTATACATAGTTCTGACGTTATAATTGAAAAATATGTTTAAAGATAAACATAATTAACATATTCGTAGTATTTTCCGCAATTTGTGCCACTGTCGATAATATTTAATTGGTGTTTGGGATTTTTCCAAAATAACCATTCGACTGTCAACGTAATCCGACAGATGTTGCTTCCTCTGACGTTAAAACGAAAAATCTGAAAATACTATCATACAAATATTTCTATAAATAATTATTAAATACATTCTTTTTGTTTTTTATCATATTCAATGTTCTTAAGTTGATCTGGTATTATGTTGAAAATGTAGCTGCACCAGTTTGGAATAAATGTTGTTTGGAATTTCTGACGAAGGCGACTTTTATAAGACCAACAAAAAAAAATAAAAAGTCAACTCAGAAAACCAGTTTAATTACATACAATGGCGAAATTTCTACATAAAAATGCAAACGATCAACGTTGGCTTTGTGTTCAAAGATTAAAGTTTTTAGGTTTCGAAATTTTGTGTATTTTATCAAGTTTTAACTATTTTATACATTTAGTTATTAAAATAATAATAAACAATGCAGAAATTAATCAAACCTTAAAGTTTAATCCAATCATCGATCACGAAGTTCTAAAAGCAGTGTCGAATAGATTTATGGGTAAAACATGTGTGTGGCATTCAAGAGCTTAACTTGGTATCTATTACTACTTCTTACGTCTTCTATTCTCCATTTGGACCCTATATTATCTTATCTTTGATGTACTATGAAGCAACACTGATCTGTCGTAAACTTTTCGACTCGAACATTTGGATAATTCATATGCATGATTACGTCGTATGTCATAGATTCAATTAAGCTTTTCGTTTCTTTCAATATACTTTCCAGATATTTATTTAGATTTTATATCGACTAAAACATGTTCTTTAAATCAATTTTATACTCAAATACTTATTATTTAGGTAAGCATTTACTTAAACATGGAAATGTGCCTACTGTATGTTTAAAATGTGCAATAATTCTATTGTTTGTAATTATCATCGCTATTTTAAGTATTGCATAATTAAATACTAAATACTAGATTTCCCAGAAAGTTGATGTTAAACGTTTTTTTTTTATATTCTCCGAACATCTCACAACTAAAATGGATGGACATGATTAAAAAAAAAATGTATTTTCGAAATATTACACGAACATATTTACATAATTTATGGCAATTACTTATTTCGCACATATTTATCAGGAATTTAGACGT
>NW_017100096.1:188591-191895 GCF_001412225.1 Nicrophorus vespilloides | reverse complement strand
ATGCAAACTTTCCAATAAAGTGAGATTAGAAACTGATGATCTATGTAAACAGACGCATCTGTAATATAGTTTTTTTTTTAGAAAAATAAATATGTTTGTGAGTTATACATTCCATTTATTTGTATTTACCGTGCACTTATCGCGAGCAAATTAGATGTGCTCGCCAAATTGACTCATAAAATAGAGCGCTTGATTATCAGTTGAGTTCTGTACCGAAATGAAAGTCACCTATATTAATAATATCGAATCAATCGTATGTTAACATTTGCACAATCAATACGTAATGCCTACGTGGATATTTCATATTCCACACACACGAGAACGTAAAATAACATCAGATATATCACGAATGCAGTTTTTTCTTAAGATATAAGTCCTTTTTTTGAAGACTCAATTTATTAGTTTACTTTTTGTGAAAACACGGTTTAAATCCAATAGATTTCTTTACAATAATCCAATCAGAACAACTCTCAAACTAACTTACGTTAATTTTACTATAATTCTACTATTTGTAGAATATTTATGCTAGTAATTATATCAAATTAACAATAGATATTGACTAAAGATTACTTGAAAAATGTATAGAATAATTATATTATTAACGTTATCAACATTTGAAATGTATTAATCCGGAGGATTAGCCAAAAATAATAATCTTCCAAATGACACACATAAATAATTACAAAGATAAAACGAGTAAAACTCATATTTCAAATTAGAAAACTCATATTTCATATTAGAAATTTGAGTTTGAAATGCATACAGATTATCTCAAACTGCGAGTTGTGCATGGTTTGGAGGTCGTTCGCGGTTTTGTTAACGTTCGCTGACGTAATCCGTTCCATTTGCAAAGTATTGGGCTTTCGATCTCCGACTAATTCATTTTTAATTTTCCGAACAAAAATGAATAAACAACGGTATAATTCGCTCAGCAATTTGAATAATTGTAAAAACAATAATTCGATACCCATTTTCTACTGGTCATTCAAGGTAACATTTAATAGCGAAACGAAAAACACGACGATAACGTCAGTGAAACTCGGGATATTCATTTGAATAAACCAGTTTTTTTTGTTGTTGAAAGCTTCTCATCTTTTTATCATATTTTTTTGTTGTCTTCGTTTCTTTGATGGTCGTGCATTTCATCATACGCAATTTTGACAATTCGAATGCACACGTCGCCACGCTCAGCTTGCTTGATATTCAGGAGGCGAAATTCTGTTGTTTTCATTTTAAACCTGTTATGTTGCATTCTTATACTGAGGTATATCATATTTTACTTCTTTAAGTTATAGAAATTTCAAAAAAATAAATATTCGAACTTAAATATAGAATCTATGAAGGAAATGACGTATTAAAAGCAACATAGCAACTTCTGCTGAAACTTTTCATAATAAAGATATAACACATACTGAAAATAGTAAGCTTCGGAATGCAACTATGTAGTTCTTGGTGATGAGGTTTATAAATTGTAGTTTCTACAAAACTATATTCGATGTATATGCAAGTAATATCGATATATAAGATCATATTGACTCATTAGCTTAAACAATAATACAATATGTAGTAAAAAAAACCAAAAGATCATGTATCAATGAGCGGCATCTAATAAATAATCTGTAATTAACTACACGTTTATATCAATGAAGGCCGAAATCATCAGACGTCGGTGTGTTGCAACAACGAACGAATCCAATTGATAAAAATGACATTTTAATGAGCAAATCATGTAACATTCGTGGAACAAAATATGCCGCGAAGCTTATAATAAGAATTATAAGAGTGCAGTTCATTTATTTATGTTGCCTTTTTTTCCATTCATTCGAAATAGAAGTGTCGCAATTATTACGGGGAGATGTTGGAAGTGCGAGCGGCGTTCGCATTCAGCAAATTGGACGTTTACCAACAATGTAGGTCATTTTGTTTCTTCAATTCGCATTTTGGTTGTGCAAATGTGCTTCGATAATTACTCAACCTGCGCCGGATTGTGCATTCCAATCGGACGATACGCAAGTGATCGGTAGTGGTAATTCGGGTGAAATTTAAGAGAAATTCACACACAATAATAATTAACTATAGTTTTCTAAAAAAAAAAGTTTTTTTTTTATATTTTTCAATCATCCTGATATTTACAAATGCGTACATCTTCATTTGCAACGATTCGAGAAAGTCGCGGTTGGCTTCTGTCGAATTTTCGTGTTTACTCAATTAAATTCCATGAAAACGGAATGTGTGCGCTATGCAGAAAGCGTTCAAATGTCTATTTATTCATAAATTGAATCATTATCGTGTTGGATTAATTAATTATTGGAAACTATCGAAAGTTTTTTTTTGTTTGTTCGAAAATGTACATCGACGATCATTGTTGCTTGCTTTCTAATTTGCATTATTAACCAGTTTGCAGACGCCGATAATATTAATAATGTTTCAATTGTTTTCTGATATTGCGAAAACGCGCTAGATATTTTTTTTTTCATGATTGAATTTAGTAAATCGATAAATCAACATACATATTTATCAATTGTTTTATTGTTGAACGCACAGTTTTAGATTATATTCTTTTGTTACAAATGAGTAATTTCATAACAAAGTAGGTAATTAATCCTTTATAATTGTATTTCCTTCTTATTTAAATTGAGAACAATAGAAAGTGATTCAATTTTTAACGTGCAAAAGTGATAATGAATCATAGAATTTATGTTTTGGAATCCAATTCATCTTCCCAATGTACAAATCACAAGATATAAGAAGCAAATCTTGAAGTTCTAAATATTAGCCACAATTAAGTAGAACAATATCGAAAACAAAGAAGCTATTAAGATACTAGGACAGATATCTTCATTAAAATTTTTATTCACATTATTTTGAGCGATTGTAAAACCAAATCGTGAAGTGAAATCATTATAAATCAGTATATAAATTGTATAAATATTGATTTTTGAATTGGCACATTTGATTCTGCTAGACATAACAGTAGCAATTTCATAAAGAATCTCGAATCGTATTCATGATTTGCGTTTCAGCCGAACGAAAATAATATTTGTTTGGAAACTTTTATGTACTTACAACACTTAGCAAATATTTTTAATACGTGTTTATCGCTTGCATTATTTTTACAGAAGCAACGTTTATTTGTCGTGTCAAAATATGTATTTTAGGATTTATTACATGGAATATCTTATATACAAATGCGTTTATTATGTTAATAGATGAAACAGTTCTGTATGAATGAACTTACACCAGTCACTATGTTTATTTTGGACAAAGTTATTCGAAACTATTATATTTACGGTAGCGTTTACAG
>NW_017100096.1:172827-188586 GCF_001412225.1 Nicrophorus vespilloides | reverse complement strand
AAATTTTCTAAATAGTAAATTGAATTTTGCAAGAATCAGTATGAATTATTTGTTACAAGGATATTCGTTATGGAATATATGATTTGATATTGTAATTCGCGAGAACTGGATGCGTGCACGTGAATAAGATAGGGAGAGAGATTAATTACATATTAACAGTAAAATCGAAATTAGCATGAAGAACCCGACGAGCGAATTTGCATGGATGGCGTAAAAGGCTAGATGGGAATCTGAGCAAGTTCCCAATGCAATTATGTAATTCGAAACGCGCACAAGTGTAACAGCAGCAGCGAGAGGTCAGTACGTGCGTATAAATGAGTTTGGTTGCCAAGGAAATAGACAGAATCATTAACCATTTCCTGTTTGTTTTATTTTTTTCTTTTGTTTTGTGCATTTACATTTTTTCCCACCCTTGGATACTCTACCTAATCAAAAAAAAAAGACAGTTTTCTTGAACAATTCAACCGTGAAAATGAAATAAGTAAAAGACATGAATTGAACTCGATATTATTAAATTATATTCAGCATACGATTATTCCGACCGGAAGCGCAAGAAACACTTAACAGCACTTCTTTTTTTGAACCGGTATTGGATTTCCTTCCGTCGCTTCGAAAGCGAATCCATCTGTTGTCAATGCGTCTGAATTAGTCCGTGACTAAAGTTTTTAGAGAGATCCCAAAATTGGTAACTTAATTGGAAACGATTATGCGATTGTTTTGTTTCAATTAAATTGTTTGTACGATTACCATCTTCTGGAAACTTAAGCGTCCATTGTAGTCTTCTTGTTTTGTTGTTGTTGTTTTTGTTGTTGTTTTTTTGCAACGACCGCTTCACGGCTCGCTCACCTGCAACAAAGATCTCTGGTGAAATGTGTTCAAGTCTAAAACGATTCAATTTCATTAATTACAACAACAAAAAAACACGAACAATATTCATTATTTGTAGTGATATTACATTCTATTTTACATTTTGTTATTGCAATATCATTCGTAGAAATTAACTTTGCCATTTTGTTGTCGTGGTATAATTTTAATTGCTTTACATATTTGGAAAAACACTGGAAACGCATTTATTACATAATTCATCAATCCATCAGATTGTTAATGTTTCATACCTTTACTTATGCATTAGGTCTCGTTGTTCAATTGCTGATAATTTAAACTAACATAAAGGAAATGTTGGTTTTACCTGATGTTACAATAAACAACTTGCATCAAAATGATTCCGTAAATCCCCTTGAGTTATCCTTCATTTCTTATTGAAAGTGAGTTTTCCCGGAAGCGGATCGTTATAAATTTATTCGTACCATACGTAAATAAACATGACCGTCTTGTGATTATTAAAGTGCACCTCCGCCATATGCGTCCTATTTCAGAAAAAAAATCTCAGACTCGACCAGACATATTTCAAGCTTGCAGCAACTCCCTGATAATAAACATACATATATAAAAAAATCTAATTTTAAGACGAAGACTTTTCACAAACCAATATTGAAATCAAAGATGCATTCAATATTCTAGAAACAATAAAACTATGTGGAATTTCTTGGTGCACTTAATAATAATTGCACAATGCAATTACTTTAATGAGAGTAAAGAAAGTACAAGTGTCATTATATGGTTTACTTGGGCATGTTTGCTACTTTCAGCGTTTTAGTAAATTATGAGGTGTGCAAAGAGGCACGATTTTACATGGTACCTGAACATGCATTAACCATCGAACCAATTATTTTCGCATGTTTCGCACAACTTTTCTTTGCAGATTATAATATTAACGATTATTTGTCCATTTGTACAAAACAGCAAATGTAGAAGTAAATTATTTATTTATAGCATATTTCAAGACGTTATGTAATATAGTAAACATTAAATAATTAGTTTAACGTTAGAAGATAATGTATTTTCATATAAATAAGCAAAATACATTTCACTTTCTATACATTAATTGTTTCTTCGTTTACTGAATAAAGCAACATTAATATTACATAATTTGATATCTACTGGAAATAATATGTGTATTGGAATGTAATTGGAATTTTCAATTAGAAAAGTGAAGCTTTTAATAAAGTGCCAGGTAGAAAGTACCGTTAATCTGTTCCCTTCCTGAAACTCTGGGTTTCTCTTCAATCATTCCTACCACCAATTTCTACTGCAATGATACCAAATGTTATTAGATCCGTCTAAAAAAAGTATTTTCCAACGGTCTTACGAACGGTTTCGTTTAAAGTGCTCTTCTATTTTTAAATATGCTTAATTAGTTGTCTATGTTTCTAGTTTCGTGTCTTATGATTTGTTTTTAATTAGTAATACAAAATGTAATTTATGTTTTTTCCCCCATTTCGTCTGGTGACTAATCGGAGAGAATTTTGGAAATCAATAGATTTATTCTACTCGACTGATACTTTCACTCTTCACGGTGCATTTCAACATTAGATTTCCAACCGGTGGTAACGGAGGAATATAGTAAATCATAACCATTTGATTAAAGTGATTCAGATATGTGTGTTTCATTGATGAGGCAAAGTTTTAAACTAATAAATTAAATAATACGGGCGTATTTATCAATCTGCTTTATGAACCAATGTCGTAGGTTAATGTTAACACTCCAGACACACGTAATCGATTCAATTGAAATCCATTCCCAAACGAATGATCTAATTGAAGTCGTTAACTTTGACATGACTTTCCCTGTTAATTAGAAAGTATGAATGATCCCAATTAACATAGTCGCTATTGAATTCATAAATCGGTATGCGGAGAGAAGGAAAACCGTAGAATGTAATGGAAAATTGAAGAATAAAAAGCTTACAATTTATTATGCACATACGAAATTACGACATCGCAGAACAAGTTTAAAAGTCAGCGAGGAATTTCTGTGGAAGTAATGCATGTATTCCATTAAATATAGTAAACTTATGAATGGATGAAAAAGTCGAGATCTTTGTTCTCGATGCAAAGAAAACGAATCTGAATTATGCATTCCAGCCGCGTCTCAAACATGCGCATTTTTTCGTTGCTGTTGTTGTTGTGCTGTTATGAACGATCCTTTGTTTGGCCAGCAGATTTATACTGAAATGATTAGGTGAGAGGTTAAAATAATGCTAGTTACAAAAGCCACACGCTCACGGAAATAATTGGAAATGGTAATAAATCCCAATGGCATTGTACATACGAAATGCATGTTGTAGAATTATTTCGTTTTGTGTTGTTTTGTTCCTCGATTAGAATATCAATGGGATGTAAAATACGTGAGCATAATAACTGTACGAAATAGTAAAACGAACGACAACAACAAAAAAAAAAAGGATCTAAATTTCAATTGTACTGGAAAAGCAATCTCCTTGCCAAAACGATACTCTTATCAACGATTTTATGTTTGCAGAAACGACACGTGACAACTTGGAGGTAACTTATTAACAATCGCTGAAGATTATACAACTGTATGAATATATTTATAAAAAAAAACAAGCTATTGTTCAAAAGTTTTGTATAAAAGATACAAATTGACGCACTTATAAACATTCTAATCTATTAGACAACTAATGGTATAAGACAAGAAGACAGATATAATAAAATACTTTCTTAGAGGATAATGCGACACGTCATAGCTATTTAACCTTGAAATAAAATGAAAGTATTACTTGAGAAGCTTATTAGAATTCTTACAACTAAATTAACAAACAAAAAATAATTTTAGAACTTTTGTTGATTTTTAGAAAAATTTCATAAAATCCAATTAATTATGATAATAATTGTTTGGATTTTATAAAGATTTGCCTATATACTTAATTTTAGTATAATAATGCAATAAAGATTCAAATAAAATAAATTTATAGAATTTATTACACATGATAACTTCTAAGTAATTACACACATCTCAATTTAGTTTTTAGCTTGTATTAGGTAATTACAAATATGTACTATTTATGCTATGTTATAATTATAAGCAAGAACATATAAATGTGTATATTATTTAGTACTGAAAATTATGGATTTTTATAAAATGTATTGAAAATAAATCATGTCAAAAAAACATATAGCCTCAGAAATTGGAAGTTTTCATTATTAGTTTACAAAATCTGAACTACTAATTGATAAATTTTGTAGTTAAAAAACTCATAATTAAAACTATTTCAATTTGAATTGCTTTAAAGAAATAAAGATGAATTTACGCCAATTATATGATCATTTCACATGTTTAATGAATTATTCACATGCATTAGTCTCTGACAAAAATAATAAAAGGAGCTAAAAATTATGTCCAACAGCAAAATGAGAAAAAAATAAAACAATATGCTTCCTGTGGGAATCAAATAATGACGTCTGCTCTTATATCGCGTTTTCTTTTCTTCCTCCGGTTCACATAGAAAAGAACAAGTGTCAGACGTATGTAGTTTTTCCGTTTCCGCGTGCATTCTATCTTTCTATATATATATAAATACATTTGTGTCTGTGTGTATATAAATTTCATTTTGTAGCAGTGAGAAATGTTGCCAGTTGTAAATTCAATGCGTGTCGGTCTCGGGGCCTACTTTCTAATGTCACTTTAAACACTCCGCTTTACATATTTCGAACGCAAAACGCTCAATTTGGGTCGAACAGAATTAAGTAAATCAAAAACAAAAACTTGGAATACAATTGCATTTGCGTTCGAACAAAATCCAATTGATTTTTTCGTTAAGAATGTCCACACTCCTACGTGTATAATAATAGATGTGACCGTCGTCGCCGATGAGCTATTTTACAACCAGGAACCTCGTAAATTAAATATATAAATATAAACAATTTGAAGCCTTGACTGTGTCTTAGAATAAATTACGCCGTCTCCTACAACAAAGAGATAAGTTTCGTTCCGCTCCGACCATCAAGGCCTCTCTGGTCTGTCACTTTGCCAAAAAAAAAACCATTCATACATATTTCATATTTCAATAAATAGAAACAAACAAATTTTGCATTTAACAATTTCTACTTATTCTATTGATCATATCATGAAATCGATTTCATTTCCAGATTGGCAAAGCTGCAGAATTGGTGATACACATTCCAGGAAACTTAAATCAGGATGGTGTCGTGTACAGATTGGACTACTATCCGCCCTTCGGTCATCCGGAACCGAACACGACGATAGCTTCAAAGGATATCCACGACGTGATCACGTTTTCTAAAGCGCTTCCAGGAACCAAGTACGACTTCTGGTTGTACTACTCGAATTCCACACACAACACGCTAACGTGGACTGCTAACTTCACTACAGGTATTTATTTTTAACTCATTCGTGTTCTTCAGCTTGCGTTTTCACCGCAAGGTCTCTGCACTTTCATCTAAACATTTTTAATTCCCTGCTATTAATTGGATTGATGTGTATAGTTAAAAATCGCGAATGGAAAAAAAAAATGATAATTTACCCAATTCATCGGTGTTTCGAGGACGTTCAAAAGGTCACCGAATAATGATTTGTGACTGGGAAAACATCCTTTCACACTTGCCTCCGCGACACAATATTTCTCAATAAAAAACAAAAATGTAATTTCTTTCATTATGCTCACTTCCATTGTTGTTGCCGTCAGATGAAAAAAAAATGCAATAATGGAAAACAAATGTAGGAAATGTTAAATTATACGATACGTAGTTTCGCATAGTAAATAATTAGTGCGATTCTAAAATGGCAAACAACATATTTTCGCCTCTTTCATTCTATGAATGTATGTTAGTAAATCTCATTGAAACGACCTTTTCGCATGACATAAAAATTGATGCTAATTATTTGCTTGCTCAATTAGAAGCAGCTTCAATAACGGTAGAACCAGAGGAATAACGTCACGAACTCTTTCAATTCACGTTGTTATGATTCACTCATTTTTTTATTATTTCTTAGGAAATATCACAGTTTCAATTTGTCTTTCTTCAAGCATGAATTCAAATTGAATATTTTCGAAATATACAAAAAAAATATTTATATTACTATATTAGCTATAGCTGATGTTAATATGTTCAGCAGATGCGTGACGCAATACTCATATTCGTATTCCTTGCTATGCAGAATTTGAAAGTTCATCCACCACAGTGCGTTGCTTCTCAAGAGCGTACCAATATAAATATAAAAATAAACTCGCTTGTAATCTGAACACTTTATACAAGACGAAACACATTAATTACACTTTATTATAAACACAAGACTATTTTGTTTACTAAATACAGTAGTATAATTTAATACTAAAGATACGAATCTCCGAAATGATACTTTATTGTAATTGTTCTTTTTGTGTACAAAATCGTGTCTTGGACAAGGTAAAATTATGTCACATGGTTTGTATTCTAACGAAATGTAAATTATATATTTCAACCATAATTATGTCGCATTCAACAACGTATAAATAATAAACGACTTAAAGAATCAATTTAAAGTATTGCATAAACAGGAACATTAAAGAATAACACACCGTTATTAGATAAACGAGAGCGAACTTAATCCGGGTCTAAATTATGTTGCGAGATATGTGGACATTTACATAATAAATCCAAAGCTTCGATGTACATGTTTGTTATCAACTACAACATAATTTGTTTATATTTCTTATAACTATAATGATTTTTTTTTTATTGCAGAACTAAAATTAATAAATATATTTGTTAGCTTTTTAAATTGATAGTTTTACGGTCACAAACTATGTCGTATTTTTATGAATTTTTAGTTCCTGATCCTCCATCCAATCTATCTGTGATTGCTCGCAATGGTAAGGTAGCTGTGATCTCTTGGAGTCCACCATCTCAGGGCAGCTATTCCACATTCAAACTTAGAATAAACGCACTATCCACGTCGATAGAACCAAAACCACAGACGATAATAGTGGACGATGTGGAGACGACGTTGAAAGATTTAACACCAGGCGCCACTTACCAGGTTCAAGCGTACACGGTATTCGAGAATAAAGAAAGTGCTGCATACACGAGTAGAAATTTCACTACAAGTAAGTGTGTGCGTGTAAATAACAACACTATAAATAATAAATCTTATTTTAGAACCAAACACGCCCGGTAAATTTATCGTATGGTTTAGGAATGAAACTACGCTATTAGTTCTTTGGCAACCGCCTTATCCTCCGGCTATTTATTCGCATTACAAAGTATCAATAGAACCCAATGATGCAATTGACAGTATTTTGTACGTGGAGAAAGAAGGCGAGCCTCCGGGTCCTGCACAGGCGGCGTTCAAGGGCCTCGTGCCTGGCAGGGCTTACAATATTTCCGTGCAGACCATGTCGGAAGATGAAATCTCCACACCAACCACGGCTCAATATAGAACCGTGCCGTTGCGGCCCTTAAATATAACATTCGATAAGGCTTCGATTACATCGAATTCGTTTGTGGTTCGATGGGATCCGCCAAATGGTAAATGTGAATTTGACAAGTACCAGATTTCGTTGGGTCCTGGGCGTAAGCATCAAGGCGTTACAAAGTTGCGTGACGAGCAGCCAATGGTTAAATTCAAAGATTTAGATCCAGGAAAGACGTACCAAGTTATAGTAAAAATAGTTTCTGGCAAAGTAACGTCATGGCCAATGCAGGCCGAAGTTACTTTAAGTAAGTTAAACATTTTTTATAATTGCTAACATATCTGTAATCAAGACATTTATTTATTTTTAATCAGAACCATTGCCGGTAACGAATTTGTACGCTGACGTCGATCTAAACAGCAATACTGTTATTATTTCTTGGACTCCAAATGTAAACAGTAACCAATCAGCTTATTTAGTTTCGTACCACGAAGTCGAGAGTTCCACTGGGGATTCTAATACAATTACTACGAACGAAACGAAGATTTCTTTGGACGCGCTACTTCCAGGCCGCAATTATTCCATAGCGGTGCAGGCGATTTCCAAGAAAACGGAATCCAACGAGAGTTTCTTGTATGTCGTTACCAGGCCAAGTGCGCCGATTATCGAGGACTTGAGACCTTTAGTGGATGGTTTAAACATTAGCTGGAAATCGGACGTGAATTCGAGGCAAGATAAGTACGAAGTGGAGTGCGTAAGAAATGATACGAACGATTTTATTTTGCGGACAACTTATGAGTCACGAATAGTGTTGACACATCTTTATCCTGGAGCTGGGTACATGGTGAAAGTGTTCGCAATATCCCATGGCCGAAAAAGTGAACCGCACGAGTATTTCCAACCAGTTTGTAAGTAATTTCGTCTTTTAAAAGTCTTCAGGCGTAATTCAATTTTACTTTCAAGTCCCGAGACCACCAACAAATATGACCATTGAGAAAACGACAACAAACTCGGTTATTGTGCAGTGGCATTCACCGCTCGATTCCTTAGTTACTGAATATGCTATCAGATATAGGACAGATAGTGATAGGACTTGGGTTCGATTGCCGGCTGTACAAAATTTGGAAGCGGAGGTAACGGATATGACGCCCGGCGAAAGGTACACTATTCAAGTTAACACTGTAAGTTACGGATTAGAAAGTAATGAGCCGCAACAACTGAACCACACCGTTCGTAAGTTACATAACAATTTCGTTTTATTTTCAAATTAATGATTGCACTCTTAGGTCCTAATCCCGTTTCGAATATTGCTCCATTGGTTGACTCCAATAATGTAACTTTGGAATGGCCACGACCGGAAGGTCGTGTCGAGATTTATATTGTTCGTTGGTGGGAGGCAGTCACCAATCCGGTACAAATTAACAAGAGAAACGTTTCCCAGAATAACAATAATACGACAGGCCCAGTGAGGCTTCTCGTCGGCGATTTAATGCCTGGAGTCGAATATGACTTCGACATTCAAGCCATAAGTAATGACTTGGAGAGTGACATTACTCCGCTTAAGATTAGAACCAGTAAGCTTTATCCCTGAGATATATAATATAATCGTGTGTATGTGCTTTGCTACAAATAAAGTTTTCAGTGCCTTTAATTCAATCCGAAGTAGTGGTTGTCAACAATCAAATATCCACGGATTCTATTAGCTTGAGGTACACCCCAACACCTCAGACCTCCTCAAAATTCGATTTGTACAGATTCTCGCTATCTGAGACAAACATTCCTGATCAAGAAAAAGATGCTAACGATACAGACACCCTCGTTAAATTCACTGGATTAATCCCTGGTAGGCTGTACAATATCACTGTTTGGACCGTTTCCCAAAATGTTGCCAGTCAACCTTTACAAAGGCAAGATAGACTATGTAAGCGAAATTGAATGCCGATATGATCATAGAAGACCAGTGTTAATTCACATACTTATTGGCTTTTAGATCCCGAGCCTATAACAGGCATAAATTCAACTCACTCTTCAGAAACAGAAGTTACACTTTCGTGGGCTTTACCCAGGGGCGAGTATAATGCTTTCGAGGTTCAATATCTGACATCGGAAAATGTTTTGATACAAAATTTGACGTTGTACAATTCAATAACTATCACTGATTTGAAGCCGCATAGAAATTATACATTCACAGTGGTATGTACTTTTTATTCAAATTATTTATGGTGGACTGGGGGGCATTTTATGTGTTTTCTTAATTTATTGAAAAATAAATATCAATGTTATACAATTAATAAATTGCAAATATAAATAATGTGGACTTGAAGGTAAGTACTAAAACGATCAATGTTAACTTGAGTTAAGAAAATAGTTATAAACTAACTAATTTTACTTTACTTTATTATTACGAACATTGATTTTAGATTGTGAGAAGTGGTACAGAATCAAGCATATTGAGACGATCGTTGCCGTTTTCATCGACTTTTATGACACAAGAATCGGTACCTGGTAAAGTGGACAAATTTTATCCAATCGACATACAGCCTAGTGAAATCACTTTCAACTGGTCATTGCCAACTTCCGAACACAACGGAGTCATACAAAGATTCACAATTACCTACGGATTGGACGTAATAAATACAAATTCATTGATAAGATGTCGTTTTCATTGATGTTCGTTCGTAGGGTTCATCGCATACAATCATAAGAGAATTCGGTGCCGACAAATTCTCAGGAATCATCAGGCAGTTGGAACCCGGACGAAAATACGTCTTCAAAATACAAGCGGAAACTAAAGTTGGTTACGGTCCGGAAGCTATACTGTTCCAGAAAATGCCAATATTGGCTCCACCAAGACCCGGACCTCAGGTTGTTCCAACTGAGGTGTGCAAAAGCTCGACAACAATTCAAATCAGGTTCCGGAAGAACTACTTTAGCGAACAAAATGGCGCCGTAAATAGACGATATATATATTATATAACTATTGTATTCAAATTGAATGCATCTCCTTTTAGGTTATTTCGTATACCATAATCGTCGCCGAGGACGACTCGAAAAATTCATCCGGTCTCGAAATGCCTTCATGGCGCGATGTGCAAGCGTACTCCGTGTGGCCACCTTTCCAAATCATGGAACCCTATTATCCATTCCAAAATAGTTCCGTGGAAGACTTCACTATTGGTGCAGACTCGTGTGACGTACGTCATACTGGTTACTGTAATGGACCATTGAAGTCCGGCTCCACATACAAAGTCAAAGTGAGAGCTTTCACCGCACCAGACAAATTCACCGACACTAGCTACAGTTTCCCACTGCAAACAGGTTAATTTTAATGCATGACTAAAGATCTTAAATACCAATGCCAACTATTGTTGCAGACCAAAATAATACACCTATTATACTTGGCATAGTAATTCCTTTGGTGCTTATATTGCCGATCGTAATAGTGGTACTCGTCAGGAGGAAACGTGCGCAAGGAAGGAATGCTACTGAATCCAGAACGGACAACATGTCTTTACCGGATTCCGTAATTGAAACGAGCAGACCTATCCACATAGAAAATTTCGCTAATCATTATAGGATTATGTCAGCTGACTCTGACTTTAGGTAATCAATTACACAAATTCCTTAACAGTATTCTTTTTCACCTTTATAATATTTAGATTTAGCGAAGAATTTGAAGAGTTAAAACACGTGGGAAGTGACCAACCGTGTAGTTTTGCTGATTTACCATGTAATAGACCGAAAAATAGGTTTACTAATATCCTACCATACGACCACTCGAGATACAAATTACAGCCTGTTGACGACGAGGAAGGATCTGATTATATTAATGCAAACTACGTTCCCGTAAGTTATTCATAACAGACAATATCAACTGAATTTTTTAACTCTTCTCGTTATTAGGGTCACAGCTCACCTAGAGAATTTATAGTTACTCAAGGTCCCTTGCACTCGACGCGAGATGATTTTTGGAGAATGTGTTGGGAAAGTAATTCAAGGGCCATCATCATGTTGACCAGATGCGTTGAAAAAGGTCGGGAGAAGTGCGATCACTACTGGCCGTACGATACCGTACCCGTCTATTATGGCGACATTTCTGTTCAAATCCTAAACGAGAGTCGATATCCCGATTGGAATATTTCCGAATTTATGGTTTGCAGAGTATGTGAAATTAAAATAAGTTGTCTTCACATATTTTCATCGCTTTATTCATTTTGTAGGGTGACATTCAACGCGTTATTCGTCACTTCCACTTCACGTCTTGGCCAGACTTTGGAGTTCCAAACCCACCCCACACTCTAGTCCGTTTTGTGAGAGCCTTTAGAGAAAAGGTTGGCTCCGACCAAAGACCAATCGTAGTCCATTGCAGGTAATTCGTGAATGCAAATTGAAACAGTTTGAATGGTTATTAAAAATACTGTTAATTTTCAGTGCTGGTGTTGGAAGGTCCGGTACATTTATTTGTTTGGATCGTATACTCCAACAAATAAGGAACTACGATTATGTAGACATATTTGGTATAGTGTACGCTATGCGAAAAGAACGCGTGTGGATGGTGCAAACTGAGCAGCAGTACATTTGCATCTACCAATGTTTATTAGTCGTTCTGGAAGGTAAAGAAGTCACCGGACCTCCCAGAGAAATACACGAAAACCAAGGATTCGAAGGTGAGCCCTGAATTATGTCGTCTCAAGAATCTATTTTTTTGGGGTTACTTTCCTTCACTCTTCTTTCTGTATCCAGAGTAATTCTTCTTGTATAAATCTTGATTATGGTGATAGGTAAAGGTGTAGGTAACGGTGCAGTAGATCAATCTCTTGGCCCTGGCGAAAAAGAACGATAAAAGACAACTTAAACGGCGTTGGTAATTCCTCGAATATTTTTATGCATGTCATTTTGCACTACTTAACAACTTTATTTCCTACTAACTTACATTACTAACATATATTTTAATTTAACTAGTTATTATTTTTTTAATCCCAGCTTCGTCTATTTGGATAACGCAAAATCAGTAGAAATAACAAAATTTCAATTATTTTCTATATATGAAATGCTCTCTACATTTATTTTCTTAGATCGATAGTTAATGCTATTTTTTTGTTCTTCCCATCTTTAGATGATGAGGGTATCGCTGAATCCGGAATGTGAATAAATTTAAGCGTTACGTAAGTGGCAACAATACGTTGCGTAAGTAATCAAAAAAAATCTGGCGAAATGCCGGAACGAAATTGTTACATAAATTTTTAAAATATTACAAAAACATACGAACTAAACGTGTGTTAAACAAAAACAAAAACATTCTTATCCACAAAAGAAAAGATAATTTGATTGAAAAAAAAGTAGGTTTTTTTATTTTTATTCGGTAATAAATAATAATTTTAATTTGTATCTGAAAGTATTTTACTTGTATTATCGTATTTATTTCATCACATTTGTCTTAACTAATAATTTTACTTTCTTTATACTAACTTTTTCATCATTTAGTTATTTAATCTTTACATTTGTTATTATGTACACCCGCAACAATAGTATTTTTTTCATTACAATTCATTGTGAAATTAAGCATTTCGGAAATATGAATATTGTGTCCATTGTCAAATAGCTACGAGTATTAAAGTACCTATAAATTCTCGAATGATTTTCTTGATCGATTGATATTATTTGGAAATGATTATTTTACAAAATCAGCTTTAATGCGATGACAAATTTTGAGTAACAATTTTTTTCGATGGTATTGACATATTTTTTTTTAAATAATTGAATGTACTTAGGAAATTATTTCTGTGATAAAGTTGAACATTGATTGATTGTTTGTTTGTTTTTATATTATTATTATTATTAATGTTGTCTGGGTATTGAAACTCATTAGACATACAACTTCATACAATTAGCTATAGTTGTATTGGGGTTAATCTATTTTATATATTGTACAATTTTGTAAAAATAATAGCAATGTATATTTACACATATTATGTATTAAATTTATTTGAAGTACTTAATTTTTATTCTATTTAGCTGACAAAGAATTTTTTATAAAATATCACAATTATACGTAATTTATCGTTTTCTTTTTTAATTCTACATTCCTCCATCCACTGAATTACAAATATTTACAGGTGTTACAAAATAAAATATGTTGAACTTCAAATATTGTTTGTTATGAAATGAAAGATGTCAACAAATTATAGTTAAAAAGAAACTTGTTCAAAATTGTGTGTGTTATTGAAATTATATATTCAAAATGGAAGGTAAGTAGTTTTGTTATTATTGAATTTCATATTTATTCATTCTAATTTACCTTAAAGTAAACATTCTTCACGTGTATTAATTATTAATTTACACCAATTTCTTGTCTTCCTCTTGAGTTCATCGCAATTTCAGTCATCTATTACAATTCCTCGACATATGTAGCTTAAATTTCGTAATTATAAAATAGTTTTAAAAAATTTAAAGCATTGCTAAATCCCTTTTTATATAAGTATTGATTAAGAAATTAAAGCTACAATGTATTCGTTTTCCGACGAAACAAAGAAATTATGTGACATCAATAAATTTGATGATGCCGAAGAGACAGGTCACGGCAACCAATACCTATATATTTTTTATAACATCACGCGAATCAGTTTCCTTATATACCAGACATATGGCACCACATCCGACTCGACTCGCATACAAACTAGAGCATTGCACACAAATAGTTTAGAAAAACAGAATGATCGAAGTAGATATAGACGAAGGTAAGTATTGGTAAATCAAAAGTTTACTAATTAAATCCTTTCATCCCAAAGATTTTGAGTACGTTGTGAATCGAAAGAAACCCGAGAGGATTTGCTTCGGTATGACCGGCGACAGGAAAACGTTATTCGATATTTTCAAATTCCAATCGAAATGTGGACCACAGACGTATCACATCCATACATTCAACAAAGTATTTTGAATAATCAATAACATATGCATACTAAATGCTTTGTTTTAGCCTAGAAGCAAGAGGGGAATGGCTGGAATCGGAAATATATCGAAACGTACGATGCCTATAAATCATACAGATACACCGAGCCCTTGCAAGTACAACGTAATCTCAAAGATGAAACCGAAATCAAATTTCGTACCATTTAATAGCTCTGTAAAAGTACGAAAAGGAATTGTGCTGAAAGAAGGACCTGGGTATATATGAATATGAATTTTAATGAATCATTTCAAAAATCTCTTTTTCAAGGCCCACCGTTTATAATGCTTATAAAGTAAATAAATGTAAACGTACAGAATTCGATTGCAATTTCGGACATCCTTGTATGATCCAAAACGTGGAAATGGTTTGCATTAATTATCCTACCGAGAAGTGCGTCAAGTGCGAGAGGCCTTTCGAAGTAGGCGACCACTGGCACTACCATTATTCCATCTATTTGTGTACTTTTTGCATGGATGAAGAGCATCGCCTTCATGAGTTGTACACACCAAATGAATTGAAAACATTTAAAGTATTTTTCTTTATTTCTTTTTTAAATTCTTTATTTTTCTGTTCGATTTCAG
Organism: Nicrophorus vespilloides; assembly: GCF_001412225.1. NCBI lineage: Eukaryota > Metazoa > Arthropoda > Insecta > Coleoptera > Silphidae > Nicrophorus > Nicrophorus vespilloides. Next base: position 173,782 of record NW_017100096.1, on the reverse strand, counting down.
AAAATAAGAACTTGCAACTATATGCATAAACACGAAAGAACTTCTGCAAAAATACGACTTTTGACGCAACACGAGATCAACAAGAAAATACGGCTTGAGAACTATTTAGCTCTTTATTTGAAATGTTATTAATGTTTTTTTTATCAATTATTTAGAAAATATAGATGTAATTTAATTGTTTAGACTCTAATTTTAAATAAATTGGTATGATACAATTACTTATTATTTAATTTTAAATTAGTTTAAATAATAACGTGAACTTTTAGAAGTTACATAAGTATACAAATTTGTATAAGGTTTCCGAATTTTATGCAATCTCACTACAATCGTGTATTCATGGTTATCTACCATACGCGACCAAAATTAAGAAAAATGTCAACGTGAGAGGACAGCACATGATGTATGCATATATGCTATCGAATGTAAATGCAGATTTATTGGTTGCATAAAATTGTTAAAAATCTGTCAAGGGTTTCGTTCCAAAACAAGACCAAATCAAAGTTATAATCAATAGTTCACAATAGTTGTTGCATCTGTGCAAAGAAGAAACACCATCAGTCGTGTCCATGTAGAAAATAACTAAGAATTTTATGGCTAGAAAGAAAATAAACAAGAGAGGTAAGAACTACAACATACTATCAATAATAGATATTAATAGAAGCAACAATATTCAAATAAGTATAGAATCGAATCTTCGTAGTGTTTAAGTTATACGAGTGAAATTATCTGATAAATAATGAAACATTTGATAATATTTTAGTTTTGCAATATAAACAAACAAAGATATGTTTTCATGGTTATTTCTTTATATTAGTCATATAATATTACAATTATATAAAATAATTTGCAACAAATACAAAAGCTATATTGCTTTTTATTTTCTATATTACATGCAAAAATCAATACTAGCACAATGAAGATGAATACAGTTTGGTTTGTTGATTTTCGGTTTTAA